>NC_069145.1:67466565-67525567 GCF_943734635.1 Anopheles cruzii | reverse complement strand
TCTAGCCGGTCCGCCGGCTGGACTTTCCGTGGCCAGCGTACGAACTTTAGCAGCGTTTGCCCGGGTTCCGAGGTTTGCGATGTTTTCCCGCATTGCCTCCCGGTTACGATTCGGACGATCAAACGGGTGGGTGATTTTTCGCCCCTCCCGTCCCACACGGGCACGGTGCGGCTTTTCTTACGACTCGCGCAAGATGCGGTTTACCATGCGGGCGGTGCGATGATGGGTGCCGGGCGGGCATAGCGCACACTGGAACTCAATTACGGGGAACCGGGCAGCCGGACCAGTTGCTTGACCGCACGATTGCCCAATCGGACGGATTTCCTTCGCCCGTGGCCCGTGGGTTTTCCGTTTCGGCTGGGGGTTGCTTTTTTACTATTACGCCGACCCGTGGGCGGGCTGTGGTGGCCTCGATTGGCCTTTTAAACGCTACAACTGGCAATTTTCGAGGTTGAAAAATATTTTCACGCAGAATTATATTACTGCGGTGGTAATTTCCACCGATTGGGCTCGCTTTTCCGCATGTTTTGTTGATAGGTTACGTACACTGGAAATCGTTGAATTGACGCCGTTCTTTCAATGGCTTTGCTCGTTATTTCAAAATATTTCTTTATTGTTTTAGATTGGCACGAAGGTGTATTGTGCATGAACAACATGCAACCTGACTTGCGACATAAGAAGCCAACGGGACGTACCAGCTCAGGGTTATGATTATAAATAAGGAGACAAACGGTCACATTAGCAAAGCATCATCTACAAATCATCACAGACCTGCATCCGCGCGCTTTGCGCTACATCCATTTATGTTTCCCTGTTGCCTTCACAACATTTAATAAACATTGGTTCAAATGTGTAACAATTTAAAATAATGTTAAAATTTCTTGGTAACTTCTTTGAATAAAAGCTAAATTTGTCTTGCCAAAAGAAAATAATAGAAATAAATCCGACAAATTGAAGGTCAAACGTAGATTTCAGTACTCCCTGAGTCGGAGTCGTTGCTAAACGAAAAAGATTACCCGCTTTAAGGTTCTCGTCCGCAGGGACGGCTCCGAATAAATCAATAGGCCGTACGAAATCAATCGCTCCCGTCCTGGGGAACGCAAAACTGGTAGCCCATGCAAGATGCGGCGCAGCGGAAGGAATCGAACCGAAGCCGGACCCTCAGGAGTTAACCTTAATTCGATTGCCGACCAAAACCGAACTACCGGCTGCACCTTCGTCAACTAGCGAGGTCCTCCGGGGAGCGCCGGCTGCCGGTTCCGGTGCCGGGGTGATCATTAATCTTGCGCTAAGCTAAGCACGGGAGTGACACGCCAGCAATCCGCCAGGCCAAGAAGCCTGTGGCATGGAATATGAACATTTGCACCCTGAGAGGTACCTTTTTCCACTGTCCTCTCTCGGCAGAAGATGGTCATTTTCATCAACTAATTGATGGATGGTGGACCGTGGATGAGGAGCGGGAGCATCGATTCGACTGAGTGGGTCAAGATACAGCAAACCAGCATAAACCTGGCGAATGTAGGCGAATCCCAGGTTAGCTTCTTGTGGCCATTTTCCTGGCCTCAAACCATTACCGCCCAACCGTTGAACCATTTACGCTTCCCCAAAGCATCGAAAGGCAACCTTCAAGTCCTTCATTCGTGAAGTGAAAAACGTGAAGACGAACGGAAGAAGATCCCGTTGGGTAAAATGGTTGACTTATTAAATTTGTCACAGAGCAGGGCCACGGTTGATGCACGGTGTCTCTAATTGATGGCGCGCAGAGGAGTCCTGGATTCCGCCAACGGTGCAATGACCGGCCAGAGTTCGTTAGGGTTAGATTGAGATTGGAATCGATTAATTTCATTTCGCAACAGCTCACGGAAAAGGTTCTCGAATTCCAGTTCGCTAAAAGATGTTAGCAAAAAATAAGCAATCTTCGGAACTAACATATCAAGGTGCGGAATGTGGAATGTCAGCGCTATGTTATGGTTATTATAAATTCCAAACATTCTGCGACTCACATCTCGAACAGAGATCCCCCGCTTCGGAGCCAGCTTTAAACCATTCACAAATTGTCGCACTCATCACCAGCGACCACTTCCTGCTGCAACGCTTACATCCTTCCCGGATGGCCCGGCTCTCAGTAGTATCCAACCGGAACAGCTCGTCGACACTCGGGACTGTACGCCCTGGAAAGTGTTTCACCTTCACTCGGCTCGCTATCGCTAAACGCAGTGTAAAGGACAGCTTTGTCCCGTTTCCGTCGTGCAAGAAGTCCCGACAGTGGAGCCGACGGAAGTCGAAATCTAAATTAGAATTTCAACTCTCTTTGCAGGCCCGGGACCGGAGCACCGGACGCCAAATGACTTTCACTGCATACACCTGCAGCCACATTATCAGATCATTGCCTCGTTCGTCTGCAATTTTCTTATCAGCATCACTGTCATCATCGTGACCATTATGAGAGGAGTTTCACCCTTTTTACCCGGGAGCAGCTATGCCGGGCATACTTTAGCTTCGCAGCCTATC
The DNA here is from genome assembly GCF_943734635.1 of Anopheles cruzii. Taxonomy (NCBI): domain Eukaryota; kingdom Metazoa; phylum Arthropoda; class Insecta; order Diptera; family Culicidae; genus Anopheles; species Anopheles cruzii. Next base: position 67,523,056 of record NC_069145.1, on the reverse strand, counting down.
AGCAGTCGCTTAGGCGTCCCGGGGATTGGCCACTTCTTGTGATGTCGAGTAGCAATTTTACACTGGCACTCGCCGTCTGCCGCTGGATGCTGGCTTTTGTTGGATGCCGGCTTCACAATCTTGGGACGGCTTGGGTTGGCCCACCTTGTCCAGCCTCTATAAAACTAGATGTTTACTACCGTCGCACTACCTTGTCTTTCGCACGCCTTTACAGCACCTTCGTGTAGGTCGGCTTTGGCGGACGAATGCCGAAGCCAAAATGCCAGTGGTTTTCTGCATCAATGCGCGAATAATCAGACCTGGACTCTGGCGTCAGTTCACCCATTGTAAGAACCACCAAACTTCTCGCCGACAAGTTAATTTGTGAAACTACAGACGACAAATTTGGAAAGTCTAGACGGAAAGAATCATTCAGGTAATCTATCAAATTGCAAAAAAAAACAATCTTATTTAAAAAAGGGCATCACATTTAAAGAAAAACACAATTTTGCCACAATACTGTAATAACGGAATGACAAATTCGGAGCCAACACAAAGATGATTAATCTTCTATTCCTTTGGTTACCTTTGTCGTCTCGATCTACCATCCAATGATTTTTCATGTTGATAAAGGCAAGTCATTGCCTCTGTCAATTCAACCATAAAATCAAGTTTATATAGCTTTGAACTATGTTCTTTCAAATCAATTATAGAAAATATAGAACAAGCTTATAGCAAGTGTTTACAGCGAGGAAATACAATCTGTAGTGTATTGGTAAACACACTTTAAAACACCTCATACGGTCGGTGATCGAGTCGGTTTGATTAAAAATTAACCTTTCTATAATGTAACTGAAACAAAATTTATACTTATCGCTGGGTTCTGGAAAGCGTGCTTCACGACACCGTGCTAGGTTCATTGTCCCCAAAAACCAACCATGCATACTTACGGCAAAACAGAACAGAAAGAACAGAACCTTCACCAACATCCTTGGGCGGACGATGGTGGGAAAATGACACTCTCTCTCTCTTTCACTCTCTCTGCCTCTCAGTCTCGGCATGTTGATCCAAACCGACAGGATGCACGGGCGTGCACACAAAGTTGTTTCGGCAAGCCATTTCGGCAAGACGGGCGATGATGTCGCACGGGTTAATGATTTTCCTTTTAACGCTGCCCACCTGCATGCAATTTCGGTGCGCGAAAAGTGGTGGTGCCGTTCGTTGGATTACATGGTTGGCCCAAAAGACAGACACTTTGAGGCACGCGACCGACACTTTGCGGAAAACATTTGTGAAGAAAAGCCGAATTAAAAATTGTTCGTTCGCTTGAGCGTCCAATATTAAAATAGAAAACTACCTTTAATTGGCTACAACGAGTCCAATCAACTCCTCTTTAAACATTTGCCAACCTTCATCAAATTAACGGTTTTGTTAAACACTCGAGGCTGCTAAAGTGCGGGCCACAACCACGGGTCCGTTGCGTTGCGGACTCGTCGTGCGTCCCTTGGGGCCCCGTTCCAGTGCAAGGAAATAAGATAAATGTCCTCATTTAAGTGCATGTCTCGCTGGGGCCACCGGTGATAGTAAAAGCATACTCTTTTTGCCATCATTACTGCACCTGCTTGAGGCACCCGAGCGCACCTTCGGGACAGTCTTAGAATTAATAATTGGACCACAACTTCCAAGAGGTACACAAACTTGACGGAAAAAATGTTTGTTTTGTCAAACGAAACGAAAAACAATTGGAATTATTGTTCAACAAATATCCCCATCTACAAAAGATGTCCTTTCTGAGTCCGTTCGATGGTTGCGCCCAGTGCAGAAAAGCGGTTTGGGCGGAAAATTCCAATAGTTTTCAGTTCGCATCGACAGTGCAATCAGTAAAGGGAAAGCAACAACATCCGGGCCTGGCCCGGCAGCTCATAGACGGCACTCGACGTGTGCGCAGGCCAAACGGAGCGCGAGCATCAGGTGGCCAAAAAATGGAAGCATTTATACACTTTCCCCAAAGCTAAAGATATCAATTTCTTCCATTTCTTCCGGCGTTTCGAAAGTGCCAACAAGGACCGTGCAGCCAGACCGTACCGAGGCCTCGCGGTTTCCGGGGTGGGTGCAGAAACAAAACGAAAGACACGGCATCGCGCGAACAAACATTCACTGGCGGAGTGAGCGAAACGGTAACGGTTTTCCGTGGATGTTCCGTTTCGTGTAGGCGCCCACCCGGGAATTGGCATTTTGAGTCGCGCGGCGATTGCACGGAGACTTAAAGTTATCCTCCGCCAGACGTGGCAGGTCCCGGCACGCGCCTCGCCCCGCCAATCTGCGGCCCTGCGCGGTGCGCGGTTTATTTGGAGAAAATAATAAAAACCAATGTAATATGTTGTCGTTATTAATTTTACATTCCCGGTCCTCGCACGCACGCGGACACGGGCTGAGCGAGAGAGATATAATTTTTTATTATAATTCGCTGACGATTAAGTTTCCACCCGCCGCCATACGGCCAATGGCGACCGGGCAAAAGTTCTGTCCCGCCCATTCAATTCCACTTTCCACTCATTGACAGCATTTTCCCCCCCGTCCTCGTTCGGATCTCGGTGCGAAAGCGGGAAATGGCACGCGAAGTAAATTAAATTAGATTTACTTGCGCCACTTGCCCGGCAATGGTTGACCGGCCACGGATAGCCGAACGCGATCATTATGTTTAAGTAACCTTCAGCGAGCGGGGACCGGCAAACTCGCTTGAGGTGGCTTGAGGAGGGCTACGCTCGGTCGTTATCATTCGGTTCCGGATTTCCGGGCGCAAAGTTTCGGGCAGCCCGAAAATGGGAAGCGTGCATGTAGAAGGAAACACAGGACACCATCGGTACGCGCGCGCGGAGGGTTCGCGGGAAAACATTTAATTATAAGATTAGCTTTATACGGTAATAGCGAAACACGTTTGAAGGACTCGCGCGCTAAACAGCGGCCCGTCTGCTGCGTGTCGGGGCGGAAGTCTTTGCAAAAGTTTGATGGGGAAAAAATGGATTGTCCTTCACGCCACAATGGCGGCACGTTTTAGCTTGGTTTTAAAGGAACAGGTCCCTTCGCTGGGAACGGCGCGCAGCGAGCGGTCCCAATAGTCACATGAACACTAGTTGCGGGCGGGCGAAAAGCGAGAAAAATTGATAAAAATAGCACGCCCTCAGCGGGCACCGAACGTGCACGCTCTGCCCGGTTTGGGATGGATTATGTCTCAAATCTTTGGAGTTATTGGCCAACCGGGAGACTTACGGTGTCGCCGTGGAATCCTACACTGTACGGGACCACATCTGTGCTGTACGAAGGATATACTCGCCATAACTGGAGAGCCGGTAAAAGGATGTATTTGTCGTAACTAGAACCAAGTTTAATAACATTAGTTTAACTTTTTAGGAACAATATAATTTCTCTTTTATTTGGGAACTATTACAGGTCCTTTTCTATCAAAGGATAGCGTAGAAGGCAACATTACTGCCAATAATACTTTGATTCACGATTCAAAGTATAACAATCAACGTGTCATTCAGTTTGAACAAGTAAAACCACTATGTAAACTCCTGAAGCGAAATGATTTTAATTTATGCTTAGCATTTCAATATGACAGACCTTTCAACTTGTGATCAACCGATCAATAAATAAAGGGACGTAATTTTGTAACCAGCTATGCCACCGTGACGTTTAAACTCTCAAAAGATAGTCAACACTTAAAAGGAGGGTGTACAAAAAACTTCCGTAAAATTAATTATTAGCTGGGATGGTGCAGCAATTGGATGGCATTAGAATAATGAAAAGACCGCGCGTTAAATAGCCCTACAAAAGAATATCCGGAAGAGGTTCAGTTTCTTCGCTTACCACATCGTTTCCTCTTAAGTTGTAAGAATTAAATTACGACCGTCAAGCGGCTCGGTAACAAAGTCAGTGCCGCGGTTGTCTAATTGAAATGAAGCATAATGGAGCGCGAAACATGCCATTGAAAATCCTAAAATAATACGATCGCAAATTATCACAAACCCGTGGCCGAAAGTGGCCAAATTTCCCTTTTCTGGGGGGAAGGATGCGCATTTTGTTTGTTTCCCGTCCCGTCCCGGGAAAAGGGTTGCGCTGAAAAAGAGGGAATTGGAAGCTTATTTTGGCTAGCCTCACGTTTGAATTACCTTCTTGGCCCTTGTAACCTCCCCAAACGATTCGTTTACTTAAGCCAGGCACCTTTCTTTGACTGTATCGGACCGCACAGTATCATTGGCCACTGTGGACAAATCTTAACGCACTTCGCAACGAAACGAATCGATGTTCCGGGTTCCGGGAATCCGGCTGTCTCAAAGGAGTGGCACAAAGCCCGCAAAACCCTCGCCGCGATTGCGGTGCAATGGACACGGCACGAAAGAAACGGCCAAAGATATGATTACGATCTGATTTTTATTCAATTTGCCGCCCGCCCATGCTTTGCTTGTATGTTGCTTATGTTGCCGGGCCGAGTGTTGTCTGGCCGTGATAACAGCACCCCGGCCGTGCTGCTTATGCTAGTGCTCATGAAGAGGCCCTCATATGCGTCCGAAAATCGATTGGGCGAAAGAAAGTCTGAGAATGACAGAAAATTATGTCCCTCGCTTCCTTTGGCCTTTTATCCTTTTCTTTGCCGCCCGAGCCCGGGGTCTCGGGTCGACCGGTAATGGCAGGGTGGAAACATCGAACACGGAATTTGTGACCGGGATTACAACTCGTTCGGATTCGGGCCTTCCTCATTTGCCGTTTGCGAGTTGTAATGTTTGGCACTCTCTTCGGGTCGGTGGCCAAGGGTCGGCCCGTTCGGCGAATCCCGTTGCGCTAGGCCGTGGCGCAAAGCCTTCGATATGCCATTATCATATCATAGTTATCCTTGTTATTATCTCACATTATCATCTTGTTACTTCGCTTCGGTGCTTCCGGGCCGGAATTCGGCTGTGGCGCCGTGGCTAGACCTGTGTTTGTGACGCAGCAAAATTACCTTGATTTCACTGTTTTCCCATTTTCCGGCCCATTTTCACCGGCCAGGTAGGCTACGGGATGTGGAAAACTTTTCCATCCCGTGCGCATTTGGTCCACGGGGCCGGCTCGAGAGCATCGGGCAAGGTTCGTTATCGGTTTTCAATTTATGTTAATAATAGATCGTTTCTTTTTTCGAGCGTCTCGAGACGCTCGAGGATTGACCAATACCGAGGGGGTTGGTACTTCATGTGAGGGAGTTGTCTGCCAAAAAGCAAATTAGAGACTGTCCTTACCAACTGTTTTCTCATTCCACTGGCGTTAGAATGAAGCACAATAGGCCCAATTTAAATCACTGCATCGCAGAAACTTCATTATCTGCATGCCACATAATTTATACTTTTCCTTTTTTTATATGTGACTTCCCGTATCATTAGCTAACATATTTGGATGCCACACAAAAGCGAAATCTTCAACTTGGCATTCCTTCCAGGGACGGTTTGGTCTTCGTACCGTCCACATTGTGCTAACAACCAATTACCTGCTGGATACCTTTCCCGATTTGCCACCGTCTGTCGCTTAATTTTCCGGTTCCAGATTGGGTAGCCGATAGGCGGCCTCGGTGTATACAAAGTGTGATAGAATTTTCACCCAACTTGCCTTGAGGCGAAGTTCATTAGACCGATACAGTATGCACTCCACTTGGGCATCGATAATTTGTCGAAGCCACGGCGGGCGGTTTTTCGCACCAGACGCTGCAAATTTTCCATTTTCCGCTGACAAATGAGCTTCCAGTGAGCGCGCCCCATAAGCGCAGCTAGAGGCGGATCCGTTGCGTCGCCCAAGGCCCACTCGAAGAGTGGCTTGAATTCTTTGCAATCGCTCTTTTTCCGCCCCGAGCCGCCGGCGATACTGTGGATTGGGTGCTCCGGGAATGCTCCGAGAATGCGCTCCGTGTGCGCCCCACGCCCAGTGCCCACGGTGGCGCCGTTCGAGTGATTATTCGGCAGTTGGACGCTTTTTCCACCCTCATTAACTGCCGTACGATTTTTCAATAATCCCACTAATGGAACAATGATTGATGGTGATTGTGTCTGCGGGTTGGGTTTTCTTCCCGTTCCCGCTCGTAGGGAAATTCTTGCCGCGGAAAAGTGATGGAGCACGGTACAGAAAGCAAAGCCCAAGCAAACACGAACAAAAAAAACGGAAGGAGCGCTAGAAAGATAAATATTCGTGTTAGTCAATTATCCGTCTTGAGGCCGCTGGATTGCCCTCAAGAGAAGCTGCTGGTAGCGCTGGTGGCGAGCCCCATCTTACGGGGGTTGATCTTAAATAACCTTAAGCGCCGGGGCACTCCATCGGCGGATAAACGTTTTGCTTTTTATTTCGTCCTAGCTTCGCCTTCATCCAGCGCGAAGGACACCGAACGGCAGGACCTCGTGTCGATTGTGGGCCTTTGGCGTGGCATAAACAGACGGGCCGACACTTGTAAACATAAAAACATTCCGCGTTCGGATCACCGAGTAAACAAGGCATGGAACGGTATGTTTACCGTGTTGTGTTTAATAAGTCGCGCTGGTGTACCATTTGAGGACAGCGGCACCCGGATTGGAGGAAGCCTAACGAAAAAACACCAAGCCATGCTTGTGGCCGAGCACCAAGAACGAGGATGATTTGGAAGCGATTTCCTTTTGTTTTCGTACTGTCTTTCGGCTGACAATGATGCAAGGGAAAACAAATATACTCACGCAGAGACAGCTGCTCGGAACGGCGGACAATGATGGGTGTAGTGATTGAATGGAAAATATGATTTTCCTTTATGATGTTCCCCGGCTTGGAAGGTTATGTTGCCGCACGAATGCTGCTGAACAACATTCTAGGCAAACGAAATATGACACCAGCTTTGGGTGTTATGATTTTAAATCATTGTACATTCGGCAACAAGCATTCAAAAGCCGCCTTTTTGATCCTTGGACAACTTTGACAAGATTTATTACAATATGTAAAACCAAGTCTACGCCGGGCGCCTACGTAATGCCGGAGAAGATTGAAAAGGCCCCTTGCCCAGCTAGATTCACACCTTTACTACTTCGACTGCCACCTTCATTGGCTTTCCCGTTTCTTAATGCCCAAAGAGGTACACTTTTCTCATTATTCAACTCAGCAGCGTGGTCATGGTCCGGTGGCTTTCGGCGCCACTCGCCGGCCCGCAGCATAACTTATGCGAAAGCATTGTTTTGCCTCGATAAACACACCCCCTTCCCCGGAATGATCACTGACCGCTGCGATGGGTGGGCCGCCGAAGAAAGAACTGCGACGCACACACACCAGTGCACGGGGCCCCTCAGTCCGCAGCCGGCGTCCACGGCGGAGTATAAAAACTCAGAAATTATCCCACACAGCCCGCCCGCGGCCATCCCGGGAGCGCGGCGGGAAGAATTACGGACTACAAAAGATTTTCCCGGCTCCCGGACAAAAGCCGCGCGGCAAGGACGCGCTCCTGCCGGCGCGCTGCTGATGAGGATGATGGACAGCTCGGGAAAATCGGGCGAACCGAGGGCCGTTAATGAAAGAGTTGTTTTTAGAAGTTGGCAAGTTTTGTCTCCTGTTGCTTCGCGGCACGGTCCGCAGCAGCATGCCAGGCCCGGCCCGGCGATGGTCACTAACCGGATCCGGGCTGCTGCCGAGCGATATGAATTGCTTTCATATTTGGGTTCCCCGTTTATCCTGTTTTCCGCGGAATGCCGGCGGAAATGCTCGGGCATAGATGTCGGGCGGCACCGTGTCGCTTTGTTTTTCCTCTTCGCTGTTCCCTGGGTTCCGGGGGAGTTTTGTTTTCCGGAGTCGCGCAAATTTTCCTATTTTTATTTGGCCATTCAGCCATTTTGCGCCACACAGCCCGGCGCCCAAGGGTTTTGTGTTGCGTTGCGTTCTTTATTCCTGGGCGTGTTTTTTTTTGCGCGAGCATCGTTTTAAAGCGCCGGTGACAGTTTTTTGAGTGATTAAATGTTCCGTCCTGGGCAGGGGAACCCGGGGAACCGGCGCTCGAGAGTGGACAGTTAAGTGAGGCAGCGCCGGCGAACCGTACCGAGGCCGAGGCCGAGTACATCAGCGAGATCATAGAGCGGCCGCAGAGATGTGGGATGTAAAAGTTGGCGAAATAAAGAGCAGCAACTTGGTTCGAAATGGTCGGCCCGTTGAAAGATTTGTATCGCATCGGTGCACAGGAAATGTCCTTCGAGTGCGGAGGATGGTTCTTCGTAGCTCTACTGCAAACTTCCGGTGTCGCACTATGCTGTGCCGTGTGTCCACTCCCCGTATGTCTATTAATTATGGAGAATTTTCTTTGTACATCGGCGTGTACAGCGCACACGAGGCGAACTGTGTCCGCTTTTATATGCAAAGTTTTGCTCCGCTTGGGGTGCTGCAATTATGCAAGAAGCACCTACCGGAAGTTATGCTTTCAAGATGATTGATACAAAAAAGCCAAAGCAACGCAACGTGGCCGTGGTTTGCGTGGTTCATTGTGCGGTCGGTCCGCGCTTCGATGGCACGTGAAGCGAAGTTGACTGCACCTGAAAAGGAGTTGTTAGAGCAAAACGGGCGAGCCCGAGTGGCGCACAGGTTTTGGCAGTACATTTTTGGAAGTCACCTTTCGCCCGCACCTTGGCAAAGCATCGAGTCAAGCTGCGGTCGGCGGCGTGGCCTCCTCCGGCGGTTGCTTCCGAACCGAAGAAGGGCCAAATACCTCAAACATCAATTCAAATTCCTACTCTCCGAGGCTCCAAAACCTATTTGTTTCCCTTAAGCCCTTTCCCCGGAGCGTACGTTCGCCGATCGGAACGCTGTGGGACGCGGGATACGACGCGGTCTCTTGTTGATTCGCCCAACAGTCAGAGAGCAGCACCAGCACCCGGTATTGATCTGTGGTACCATCCGTAATAGGGGACTGGAAAACAGACACCGGCGTCCAATCCGTCCCATTGCCGTGGATTCATTGCCAGGCGTAATAAGACGACACCCGACAGGACACCAGAGGCAGACGGTAAAGATCCGGGAAGCGGGAGTTTCCGGCTCGCTCCCTCGCATTCGAGGTGGGTGGTTTTGATTTACCACGACAAACAACCGCCATCTGCTGCTTCTTTTTTGCCTTCTCTCTCTCTCGCTCTCTCGCTCTCTCTATCTCAGCCATTGTATTTCCTAATCCATCTTCTTGCACGGAAAATGGTGCAAGTGGCTGACTCCATCGTTCCACCGTGTGGGCCGTGCAGAGCAGTGAGCAGGGACGGCATTACGGGCATCGTTATTATTGTTATTATTGTAAATTCAATGATCCCCAGTCCTTTGCGGTGTCACCGAGTCCGGCCTGGCAGTGGCGGCGGTGGAGGCCGCGGCGGTGGCGGCAGTAACGACCCTTTCTCTTCGCCGAAGTCGTCTTTGGTCGCGACCGAACCATAAACCATGCGCTGCGCGATTTGTTTTGTTTGCAACGTGAAACAACCGCCCCTCGGTGGGGGAAGAGGTCCTGGCCAGGGCGGGCTGTGAGCGAAAGAGAACCTCTCCTCCTCAGGGCCCCGGGTCGGAAGCGGCTCCGGAGAGGGATAGATAAACAGAGCGAAAGAAAATAATGCACTCGAGTGCATCGAGTGCCGCTGGATTATGATCTACCGTGCGGCTCGCTGAACCACGCGCTCTGGGTGGACCGCATTGGGCGTTGTGACGTTGCCTGCGAGGAGAAACTCGAGATTCAAATGTCCCTCGGAAGCCGGAAGCGCGGCGGTTTCTAACGCAACTTTTCCGTTAGGTTTTCGCCACCAAACAGAGACCCGGTGCGTCACCGCAAATGATGTCGGCTCAATCGTTTCGTTGACAATCGGAGACGTTTCGTTGACGCTCATTGACTGAGCCACAAACAGCGGCACGATGAGCATCGCTTGAGTTCTTCGCAGTTCGTTATTCGAGCCGCAGCTGAACTTTAAGGATGATCGAAAAGCTCCAACGGGCAATGCAACCTGTTGCACTTTAGTAACAAGTAACGGATCATTTATTAGTTGCATTCTCTAATAGTAATGCACCCGTTAAACAGCTTGAAAGCCATACATTGTGGTACGTTTTGAAAGTTGGAGCACACAGAAAGCGCTCCGGAACTCATAGGCATCATGTTGATTAACAAGCTCCGCAAACGAGGCGCTTTGGGTGTTTCTCCCAATCCATTTTCCATTCCGTACCGTTCCGTATAATAAAATGGTTTGGGAAAAGGGAGAAAACAAAACGAAAATCACTACTCCGGACGTGGCGCCCGAAGGCCGGCGGGCAGTACCAGCCAGCGGCGTAAGGATGCGGTTTTAATAACACAAAACATATGAAACACCGAACAATGTTGATGGATGAAAGGGTTCCGGGTGTGTGTGTGTGTGTCGGAGGGCGGCCGAGGTGGGTTTAAAAATACAAATACGGACGTACAAAAGGGCCTTCGCCGTTGGGCTGCAAATTAAACCATTCACCAAATGAGCCCCTCGTCCCGATCGGACTGGCGGGCCGCCTAATGGCACTGGGGAGCCGGAATGCGCCTCCAGGTGAGTTTCGCCTGGTTGTCATCCAACTATCCGGGCTCATCTATCAAAACCCCGGTGGTGGGCTTCGGCGGGTCAGGTAAACCCGGGGCGCCGTCGGTCGAGCGTTCCGCATTTCTGACTGAGTTTGTTTTCCACTACAAGGTGCCTTGGCTTTTGACACGTCTGGCTCTGAAAGTCTGTATTCCGATTCCAAACCGAAGCACGAATCCCGTTTCTCTAAGGACCGTGCCATCTTTAATGGTCTGCTTTTCAATTTGCCCAGGATGATTCGACCGGATTGATTACGCCGCGTTCGGTCAGTCAAAAACCCGACCGATCCCTCCCCAAGGGTTCACGGTGCCGCAATCCTCTTGTTGTTCGGTGAATTCAATAAAATTGTATCCTTAAACTTTAATCATGCAGTAAATATGCTCTTCCGGTAGACGACGGGGCATAAAACAACGGCCAAATCCACGCCAGGTCAGGACTGCGGGTAAATTTGAAATCAACGAAATGCACCGTTCGTTGCCGTGGTCGAAACACACGGTGAATCAATGCTGCGCGCTACGACGGCGGAAGCTGAAGGTTGAAATAAAAATTTCACAAACCCATCACATTGCCAGGGCGAGGCAACAAATCCGGCGGTCCCAAGGACACGGTGTTCACGGGAACATGTATGCCCGATCCTCCTAGGAGAGTAGATTGTGGTTTAGGAAAAAATCTATTCCACTGTACGACTTCAATTATAATTATTGCATAACAAGAGCTTAGAATACATAAAAGGGTTTTTTATACTTTAATATGATTTATTTAACGATCTTTAAACGCTATGCCATAAAAATTCGACAACTGATCGTCCTATCAATTGTTCCGCTGGCGGAATTCCCCGTGAGTAGCTAATTAATTTCTTGGAAACTAAATTAAACCCGATTCCGATGGAATCGAAACAATAGTGACCGCGGACGGGTACAGTAGCGGCCGCCCTGTTTGCAGGTGAAAATAAACGAAACTAACCGTGCAGTTCGGCGAAACTACCGTTATCGCCTGCCGAGGACAAAACACGGCAGCATAAAACAACGGAACCGAAATTGGAAGCCGAGCATAAAAGCCGAAACGAGCTGCATTTTATGGAGCATCCGACCGGGGGTTCGCCGGGGTGGTCAGCGCTACACAACACAACTATGGACGGAGAACCCCAACCCGCCAAGGCCTGGCGCAACATATTCTGCGATGGCAAACAAACGGCACCTTGTCTGCGCGGTGGCCCAACCGACGACAAGGACGACGGCGCCGCCAAAACGGGACTGCAGCACAACTGGCGGCTGAAAGGGCGGCTTTTCCCACCCGGCGGCCACCCGTTAACAAGCCAAAGAAAATGAATCCTTCGCTCCTTGCTTCTTGCAAGGATGACGAGCAAACCGAATCCGTAACCGACCGTCCACCGCAAATGGACATCAACGAGCTTCGGCCACCATCAGGAGCATCATGATCTCTCTCTAGCTCGGGTGCCGGTGGTTTGGTTTCGGTTTTCGATTTGCTTTCCGCCCGGGCCGCATTCGGCTAAGCCCTCGAGATCGAGGCCCCTCCCCCCGCCGTATTTCCAATTCCTCCTGCCGTGCGGTATCGATGGCCGAGCGTTGCGACTTCATCGGAGTGCATAAAAACCGGCATCCAACGACACCCAGCTTCTTAATCCTGCCCGGGCAAAGGCAATGGACGGCAACAGAAGCCGCGCACGGTCGAGCACGAGAGAAAGACATCGTTCGCGTGCAGTGGCCGCGCCCGGTGCAAGATATAAAACACACACACACACACACCTCTTCCGGGACCCGACCGGGAAGCGGTGAGTGCATCTGGTGAGCATGCAGCGAAGGTCCTTTGGCCCGCAACCGCGGTGTGCCCGCAAAACAAGTGTAAAACAACCACAATAAGGAACCGGGATTGTGGATGAGTGTGTATGTGTGTGTGGGGGCGGGGATCACTAAATTTGTTCCTTTCTCGCTCCGCTCCGGGCATGTTGTTGGTTGGGATGTTGGCAACCTGCACCAGTACATCCGTAAAGTAGAATAAAAAATGCCCGTTGAATATTTAAAAATATTTTTAAATTCAGCACCACCAGCAGCTGGTTTGGGAGTGGTTGGTGGCCGTGGATCGCCAACTGCATCCTTATGGCCAACCATCGCCACTAGCCGATGCGAAAGGACACTCTCCGCGGGTCGGTGGACCAGTGTCGGAGTGGTTTAATGGACTCAGTTTAATACACTTCAGTCGACAGCCGGGGGTAAAACGGTGCAATGGACCATCAACCATTGAGCCACCGTTTGGAGCAATTCGCTCCGGTAGACAACAAGCAATTGAATAATTTTACTGCAACCGAATGACCTTTTTGCGACGCTGGCTATAAAGTACGATCCGGTGGTGGCGCTCTAAAGGTTACGTGTAAGTTACTGCATTTAGGTGGGAAATGTTACGAATCGAGCACAAGCAGCCATAAAGTGCACGATAAGCGGCACGGTGTCGAGCGAAGTGTCGACACATTCCGCACCGCTGAAAGGAGTGTACCAAGAAGTGGTAATTATTTAAAAAGAAAATTAGTAAACATTACTGTCAGTGTTGGCAACAATCGAGACGCGAGCGATTTGAATTGGGTGAGATTCACGAGATTTTCGCACACATCGGGTTCGTGACATGGGTAAACACGTTAGTGCGCTGTTGCTGGATCATGCCGCTGCTTCTGAGAGGGCCCAGCAGCACCCACGATAATTAATGTAATTTATCGATTTCACTCGCACGATGGCGCGCGACGCCCGGTCCCAAAACCGACGACCGACGGACCGGTTCCGGTTCCACACGGAAGCTAAACACTGATGTAACGGGGCTCGCGCGCAAAAGTTGGCATCTTTCAAAATCGTTGGAAAATAAATTTTCTCACCAACTCGCGGCGCCTGGAACTCTCCACTCCATTAACTCGTTTTCAACGTGCCGTAACGGAACTCCCGCGGGGCGGTGTGACAAGAAAGAAAAATAAACCCTTTCCCGGCCAGAAGGGGTTCCGGCACGACGGCACGGCGCGAGTTTTGTCGCGGGCAGCAAATGCGACAGGTAATAAATAAATATTTTAAGTACTTCCGTGAAAAAGGCGCAGCGCCACCGGGTGAAGGGTAGGGTACGGTGCGGATTACGATTCATAATTGGTCGGTCGGACTCCGTTCGCCTTCGCCGCGAGTTCTTAATCATATTTTCGCCGCCGGAGACGCGGTTTATCAATCGCGGGCGGTTCGCTAATTGGTTCACGGTGCCACGGTTCGACAGCGAGTAAGTGGTTATTACTTATCGTCATAAATCTTTCGCTTTTTATTACAAGGTTCGTAAAATGATGAAAATTATTCCGCTTCGCTTTTCGCGTATTTTTGACTGGCCGTGGTAGCATTTTATGTCACTTTCGATCGAACTTTACTAATCCAAAGCGTTCGGAAAGTTCTTAATAAATGAGTGGCAAATAGCAATAGCGCCCGCTTTCGATTAGGAGTAGTTTGAAGCGCTCAGAAACAGGAACAAAATATGCGGCAGTCGCCCGTCGAACTCTTAGCAAAATTGCAACTTCAAACGTGGTGGCCACCAGAAGTCTACAAAGGTAACGGGCGGCCAACGGAAACTGAAAAACCAGCGTGAATAAATAATTCAACCGAAATCCCTTTTCCCAGACGGTGTTTGGTGTTTCTTCTCACGTTTGCGCCGGCAAATGAAGCAAACTGTAGCAAACACCTTGCCGTTTTTCGGGGTACGAATACGCTAAATAAGGATTGCTAGCATAAAATTGGTGGCCTTCAGAACTTACCTAAAATTGGCATTAAATTCGAAAAACAATAAACTAAACGAGTGCCTGCCGGGCTAGAATGGATGAAACAATTCTCCGGTTCCACGCTCACCGGAACAAGCACCGGTCAAAACTCATCATAGATTTATATCGTGCATCGTGTGTGTAGTGGCACAAAGTGTTATCCACGGGGAGACAGTGCCATCCGCAGCCATAAGGGCAGTCATAAGAAAGCAGAAGAAATTCGAGAGTGCCAAAGACGCTAGAAAAAGTCTCTAGCTGGGCGGTAACAGCCCCGAAAGACGGCATAATCACCGGGGCGGTGGCCTTCCGGAACCGGCATCTTTTCGAGCCGGGCCAAATGTGGACACGAAAGGACTTCGAAAGGAGTCCGCAGGCGGACAATGAAAGCCACGTAAATTTGAAATAAAAATGTTTATGACCGTTGTCGTTCGGTGGCTGTCCGTCAGCCGGTGCGGATGCTGCGCTTGTTTTCCAGCCGCCAGCAACTTTAGTGGCCACCCGCCCACGAAGCCGACCACAAGTGATTATGCTATGCACGGAACGAGCACTTTTGGTGCATGTGTCATGTTAGAGCGCTACCGTCGCTTCCGTCTACGACGAACAGAAGCTGGTTTTCGGTCGCCAAGTTCGTGATTCCTGCTTAGAAAAGTATCAAACAGGCGGACTCCGTGACTTAAAGGACCGAAAATTTAAATGCAAAAATTGTTTCGTAATGTGAAGTTGATAGAAATTTTTTTGTTCATTAAAACAATTATTTCCACTTTTCACGGCACAGAAGGGAACACCAAATAAGTTCCACATCTTCGCGCAGTACATAACCCGGAAAGAAAACGAGGAAAAAATTAACTTTTTCAAGGAGAAAAATTATGCCCGGCTAAGAGGCAAACAAAAATGACTCCGAACAGCTGCATCCGACACCAGCCCGGCCGGTACGTGCTGTGGTGCGAGCTCCAGAAGCAATAGAAGAACGGCGAAACACTCCTTCCTGCTCATTTGAATGTTGGTGGCCGGGTTGTCCTCGGTATGATACGTTCCTTCCGGGCAACGGCCAACATTTGTCGCCAACATTCGGAGGCATGCACTTCTTATCGCATGCATGCGTTCTAATGGAAACCGGTCTCCGGCCCCTGGAATGTGCCACTGGCGGCCGGTGAACTCGGCGAATGCCGGGCGAAGAAGCTAATTGCGCACGTACCGCATAAACATGTGTACCATTGGCTGATTATTAATTTGGGCCATGGACAAAGTAAAAAGTGTGTGCCCGAAAAATGGCTGTAAACTCAGTTGGCATCAATTGTTCTTGAGAATAAAAATCATGGTAACACCATTTAAAGCCTGTGACAATGTAGCAGTTAGTTAAGTAATTGTTTTAATCGCTGCTCTGTAAACTCCTTGTGCTCAATGTCTACGCCCTAACCCATACACACTTTACACTTTAAACGTTTCAAATGTTTACACTTTCTTCATACGTACACTTTAAATGTTTCTAAATACTTTGCTTGATTAAATATTAAATGTTAAATGTTTATTTAAACGAACTTATCGTTAAAGTTACTAAATGACAGTAGATTATTTTTCGTGACCACTTAGTTGTGGACGTCCGACCTGCCGGTGGGTCCTATCGCTTTTCGGGGGTTGCTTTCCAAAGCATCGACACCCGGCCGATGGCATGTTGGAAGTAGTCGACCGTCCCGTTCTTAAATGCCATATTTATTGCCTTCAGCACCTTACCACGCGCTGCTCAACAGGCAGATTGCCCGGAAGCTCATCAAACCGCCAGTGTCTCATTCGGTGAGCGTGACAGCAAAACCCGATCCTAATAGCATTGATGACAAAAATTATTTACACTTCCACAGGTCAGCACGGACCCACGAGTAGCTGACCAGTCCGTGGAGTCCCGGTAGCGTAGCGTGTAAAACAGCTAAAATATACGATCCGGCGTGATGGGAATGTCTGCAGAATTATGCCCTCCCCGATCTGGCCCATCAGCTCCACTTTCCTGCGCAGCTCACGTGAAACAATGAAAGTCATCCGATGGTCGGCTCGACTCGAGGGACCGGGGCTACCGCCCTCCGTGTCTTACGCTCCCTGACGGAGCGTATCGTACAATCGCAAAATTGCATCTCCCATCACGGCCAAACGACCTTCGGTCACTTCGGCCGGGCGCCGGACAAGATGCTAACGCCGGGGGCACATCACGTCGCCGGCAGGCTCGCCGGTCCGTGGAATAAGTTTTCCCGGGAGCCTTGCCGGCCCCCGGCGGTCGGGCATCACATTCGCGCCAACGACGACAAATGCATTCGGAAATCGAAAACGAACCGTCCACTGCACACACCGGTGGGGGCGGCCGGGCCACGGGGCGGCACTGTTTCCGTGACGTGGGGGGAAATATTTTTACGGTCAAGTTTTACTCGTCAGGTGGCCATAAAGTAACGAAATTTACGATCCCGACTCCGTTCTGCCGGTTTTCCAGTCAGTTTGTAGTTCGCAGTGTCTTAGACGTAGCGCTTCGAAGGGCCCGACGCGGTGGGCCAGGGGTCGATCTGTAACAACACATTCGTTGCCACTGGTAACGGCGGTGGTATTGATTTCGTGTTGTAACGATCGGTGGAGAAATGGCAGCATACTTCGCTCTCGGAGCAACGCAAACGTGTGCGGGCAGCATAATAATGGACGCGAGCGAAGGCGAAGAGATTGGTTTTCTGGTGACAATACGGTAAAAATGTTATTCAAACATTAATAAACCATAAATAGTCTCGTAACTGGCGGAATAATTGATCAGTTAAAGCAACCGTGCCAGACCCTGCGTCATTATTGGCCTTTATTTATTCGAAACCGTTCCGTACATTTTTATCAAGTCAAATTTTACACTTAATTTATCGATTAATAGTTAAGTTTTTCGTAGTATTTGAATTTTTTATAACTTTTCATCGTTCCACTGTTGAATTAATTTTGAAGAATGAATGAACTAAGATAATTGGCACTAAATTAGAAAGGCAATTAAATATTAGTTTTGCGCACCAGCAAACATCCTTTCAATTTGATCCCATTAAACTAAGAGTAGCGTTAAAAATATAAATCAAATTTCAGCCTAAGACCATGTTACGTTACGTGCCATTTGTTTGCTAAACCACGCACCATTCCGACTCGTCGAGAGGCAGCATAACACAAATCGGGACGCTCGAACGGCGCTCGCTCCGCAGCTTGATGGATGGAATAATAACACTAAAAATAGCGGAACTGCTAATAACGCCAATAATCCGAACGACACCCGCGCGACGGCTGGTTGGCGGTGGCGCAACGTGTCGCGACCATTTCCGTGCCGCCTGCCCGGAAGGGAGGACCTCCGCAGGGAAAACCGCAACCCGCTGGCACGCTCGCGAAACCGGGACGCAGGTGAGAAAATTTATACCCTCCCGTGCACTGATTTATTCCGATATAAAAATAAATCACTCCCGCCAAACCGTGAGACGTCGCGCGGGACGCTTGCCACTTGCGGCTTGCCGCGGGTCCTTGGAGACTTTTCCCGAGGAAACTTTTCCTTCGTGCGCTCACCAGCCGATGCTCGGCTTTCCTTCGGCCGGCCGATAATACCGAGCACGACACAATAGGCGCACGGTGGCTGTGGTTAGGCCTATTCTCGTGTGCAGAGCCGAACAAATCGTCTCCGTTAATTGGAAACTCAAAACGGTAGCGTCGACTAATCAGTCGATCTAGGATCTAGGTAGGACGTTTTAAAACTCCGTCGGCTCCGTCCGTGGGTAGCACAGATCGAACATTTAATTGCATTTAAACCGGTGCGTACTGGTGGTAATTAAACCAAACGCAACCTGTTGGTGGCGATAAATTTCATAAGGATACGCACCGCGGGTTGAACATTTGGTTAGCCTACGCCAATACACAACTATTGCATTAAGCAATCGGTCTACGGGCCAAGTGTACCAACTTGTGGCTACACGGCCCAAGAAATGATTATTCCAAGCCCCAAAGGGGGAAATCTTAATTTCCTGCGGCTTTCAATCATATCGGAAACTTAATTTCCATCACCAGCCCGTACCAAATGAAGTGCACGACGGCGTTCGTCAGAAAGTTGGCCCGTGCGCTGAGTAGCCAGGAAGATAAGGCCACTTGCGTAAGCGACAGGCACTCCGTGCCACAGTGCCACAATAGTTTTTCCTTTCGAAACATCCACCGAACAGAAACCGGGGGAAAACTCACCCCTTGGTAGACGCTCGGCATGTGTACAGCTTCGTTTCAATAGACATTGTACCCCGGGAGACTGGGAACAGCCTGCGCGTTTGTGATTTGAATGCTTTGCCGTTTTGTTCGATTAACAATTAAATTAACAATTGTTTAAAAATGAAAAGAGCACACGGAGTGACGTTGAGCAAAGTGTTCTGAACGAAATCCCCATCAACAAAGTGAGGCACGAATCGGCGCGGCTCACAAACACCTCCCCCGAGACAGTGACTTAGCACTAGAAACAAACAGAAAATAGTAGCAAGTCGATGAGCAAACAAAAAGAAAACAATGTCCCCGTACTGAGCCAAGACAAGACAAGCACCGGCTAAAGTTGAGAAAGCAAGTTACAAAAGAGCCGCAAGTCGGTGAAAGCAAAAGGGTAAAGTTGTTCGTTGCATGTTCACGAGATTTTAACACCGTTTTCCGTGTACGGGCTAGAGTTTAGCAGAAAATGTCAAACCGAACCCCAGCGGCGGGTAGACTGGCGCAGGCAGGACGGAAGTAGCGCTCCATGTACGCTCGTGTCTCCCGGCACACGGACGGGCACGACAAGATCTCCAACTTTGGTGCAAAAGTTGCGCGAAAGTTATTCAAATGAAAAACAAATTGATTATTGTGTTCTGCACAGTTCAGTTGCAGCCGCTTCCCATCGTTCGGGCGTGCCGGGCTCTGCCCGGCTCTGCCGGTAGCATAAACTGGCACGCAGCATAAGATCCATTCCACGGAGCTCTACCGCCTTTTTTGCGCATCCGGACCGCGCGGGAAAATCCGGATCCATCCTTTTTCCACTCGTTCAATTGTTTATCTCAGTTTATGGCTAGGGCTTTTCCGCCCCAGCCGAGCGACACCCCAGGCTCTGCTTGCCTCTGGACGAAAGTTTTATGTATCTCAAGATTCTACTCCGCAATAGTCGCCCGTTTTTTCTTTCCAAGACCGTCGAGAAGTCGAGTCAGTGACAAAAATTACATGATTGAAAAAGAGAGTTGATAAGTGCGCTGGTGGTAAACGGAAAAGTTTCGATGAATCGTTTTCTACTCTCACACTGACTATCGACGTTAAACATAACTGTTTAGGTTGAATTTGTTTTGGCATCTTGTCGGAAAATTAAAAAAAAAGTATCTTTCTGGTCGCTCCGCTCAAGAATGTGATGCCGAGCATATTTGGGGCTTCCAAATAAATTTTAATCAAGGCTCCCGGTTGACCGAATCTCTCGGCAACAATATTTAGCAACTCCATAATCGCTGGCTAAGCTATCCGTTAACCGCACTGCCCGGATTGCCCACAAATATCCTTTAAAAGCTATTTCATTACCTCCCGATAGTCGGCGAGCCGGGACGGAAGTCGAACGGTTGGCTCTACCGTCCAGCCGTTTGCTGCCGCTGACCAGCTGCGCTTGGTTGGCCTTCCGCTGGGAAATGCCGCTACAAATCGAAATCCGGACCGGCGAATCCGGGCTCACAACAGAGGCCACTCGCTGGAGGAAGAAGCGAAGCACTAAATCACGGCGGAAAATTGTACCGGGGCGAGAAAATCCATTGAGAAATGAACTAACCCTCCCGGTCACGCCGGCCGCACGCCCGGCCATTCGGTTTCGGTCACTGGGAACCGTGTACGAAGGGCGAATGTGAAATTAAGCTTCGCTTTGCTGAAAGTGCAACCAGCGGACTGGGTGCGTGCCTATGTTGTG
This sequence comes from Anopheles cruzii, assembly GCF_943734635.1. Classification (NCBI taxonomy): domain Eukaryota; kingdom Metazoa; phylum Arthropoda; class Insecta; order Diptera; family Culicidae; genus Anopheles; species Anopheles cruzii. Next base: position 67,502,772 of record NC_069145.1, on the reverse strand, counting down.
CTTGTGTGGTTTTCTCATTGTTACCTCAAGGAAGGATTACGATTACGGTAGCATAGCGTCACCCGGGTGAGGAGTGGACGGGAGTGTGCCTTCAGCACCGAGCGTGTTGTATCGCATGATAAATCCAGCGCCCGTCCAGCGCTGCCGACTGCCGAAAGGCGGTGACGGAAGAGTTGTTGGATGGAACAGATTGTAAATTATTTCATTACTTCAACACCTGTTGCTGTTTGGGAAATCTATTTTCTTCTTTGGCTGCGTTGCTCTTGATTTGTTCGAGGGGTTCTCGCATTTTCGAGTGTGTCGTCGGTTTTTTATCGTCCCTTTTCCTTCGAATAAATATTCAGATGAATGAAGAAGACACGAAGATAGTAATGAAACAGATTCCAAATCATTTTAAGGACATTAAAAAGACAATTATTATCACTCTTGCATAATCATAGAAAGTATGTTAGAACTGTTTATCGAAAGAAATGTGTCGATCCCTTATTTTTGCTTTTGTTAATGTGGCTTTATTACTTTATAGCGAAAAATTGAAACAATATAATCATTCGGGCACCGTACTAAATTTCCTACGCTATACGGTATTTGGGATGGTAATGTGATGACGCTTGGGTATACATAGTGATAATAAATGACCAAATCCTCTTAATGGAGGTCCAATATAAATCAAAACATAATTCTTCCGATGTGGAGCGTTTTCTCCTTTCAACAGCCTCCCAAAAACGCTTGCCAGCGTTACCGGTCTCTGTTTTGCGATTGAATGCAAAAAAGAAATCACCAAAAAACCCATTCACTCCCGAGATCTCTTAAGCCGGTCGTACGGAAAGCAACGATCACTTGTTTGGGCATTTGTTTTGATCGCTTGCTTCGCGTGAAGCAAACCCGCGGAAGGGTCACTGAACCAGCCGGTGGGTACGTCATTGATCGAATCGCCCGGGGCTACGACAAGACGACAGCCTTGGCACGCGATCGGCATGGCACCGTACAACGTGAAACTTAAAACGGCTTGCGACTTGGCCGGGCGTGACTAATGCCATTTGCCGACCCGGCCATGGGTATGATGGCGCCGCCCAGCCGTAGCCCGCCCGACCGGGTCCCAATTGAAACGGGCAAACAAATTTCGCTGTCACGTCGAGTACCGGTAATCGATCTCAAGTGTGATGAATGGATGATAGTTTTGCGGTAAATTTAGCAAACGAAAGTGAATCTTGGCCCATGTTTGCGGCTCGGCTGTGGATACCATTTGGTCAAACGCAGGAGAGATGTTTGGCAGTAAAAAGCTAAGAATCATTGGGAACTCAAAATTGGGGAACTACGAAATACTTTTTGACATTTTTAACGAGTCCGTTCGAATGCTCAACCTTGGCCTGTCGTCTAGAAGCTTCGAGGACATTTCTGGAAAATTCGTAGCGATTCCCATCGGACGCAGTGGTCTGTCGCGCAGCTGTTATGCAATAATACGTTTAACTTCCCCCTTTTCATTGAGTCGTGATTTTTTTTCTCCTTTTACGAGACGATCATCCGCCCCAGCTATGGTCCACTCCGCTGGCAGTAGGTGAATGCGAAAAGATTAAAGCCAAAAATAAAATATTACATTCACGATGATGTCAACGTGGGTATTCCGGGCCCGGACGGGCGCGACCAGAATGCCAAGAAAGTGCCTCGCGCGCTTGCACGCCCACCAGGGTGATCGGGTATACGGTTTGGAATCGGACACGGGGCCAGACACAGCGGTGCTCCGGGCGGCAAGAGAAATGTTGCCACTTGCATGATCCTTGAAGTTGTTTACGAGGTGTCCGCGCTTCGAGGCGGTCGCGCGTTTGGCAATTGTTTTCGCCGCAAACGTTAATCGATTTCAAATGCCGTTCGTTCGTGATGGCGGTGTCGCCACTCTAGGAACAGCCCACATCTGTTGGCACATTCTTGCATCAACAGTTGACGTGATACAAATATTTCGTAATCATTGATTAATTATCATTCTAATGTTCATCAAAAAAACTGTCCATTTTATTCTACTCGCCTAGTGAAACGATTGGCAAAGAATGGCTTCGTTTGCCGTTAGAGTAAATCCCAGATCCCAAATCGTCCCCGTTCACCCAAATTCGCAGAATCATGACGTCAGTCCTCAAAATGGTCACACCCGTTTGCGATCACCCATTCACGATTCCCAAAACGATGGCTTATGTTTATTTATGTGCCGAGCACGGCGACGTGACGTCGCACATGGCGGCCCCGTTTGTGACCAGCATTGGGAAACAGTTACTCAACACGTGTTTACTCACAACCACGCCCGCTCCGGTTGACCCAACACTCCATTCCTCTGCAGCTGAATGCTGCCCGTTGTCTTGCTACGGTGCGGAATCTCGGAACCAGGGGCCGGATGCCGTGCGAGGGCGCGCACTCGCGCGCACCATAACTGTGCCACTTGAGCCACTGGCCAGCGGATATCCCAAGCGCAGGGGATTTTCCTACCCAACACGGAATCGGCCCACTAACTGGCCCCGCTAGCTGACGCTGTGTTGAGCCAAGGCAGAGTTGCGAAAAGCGAGCCCGATCGGTTTAGGTTTGAGCTTTTTGTGCAACTGTCCGCTTACGCTTTCTATTTTCCATTTCCGCACGCCAGCCACACCAGGCGGCATACGCTTTCGGTTGTGGTGACGGCAACTGAAACTGATTTTCAACATTTCGATCTCCGAACCACGGGTGGTGGTGAAGCAATCGACATTTCCTTGTCAACGGATCTCTGCATAAACGTTTGTGATGGCGCCAGAGGATGCCGGCACGGTGGGGCGCGGGGTCATTTACGCGAGGTCAATGGCCACTGACCGTGTGCGACCTGTCATGTCCACAACGGTCCCGCGAGTGGCCAGGTGGTGAAAGAAGAAAAAATGCCAAAAGGCAAGAAAGGCCGGGTTGAGGTTCATCGCTTCACGTGCCGTTGAGATCTTTCGATCCACTTCAAACCCTCCTGGAGCGGTGGCGACCCTACGGACGAAGAGGATAGTGAGTTTTTCCCCTTCACGTGGACACAACCGGTTTCGGTCACTGTCGTCATCGTTGCGGTGCACTTGGTCCTCTTGCTCTGCCCGTGACGTGCTCGGCCCGGTGGTACGAGACCCAAAGTAAATATAAGATCGCGCGACACACCGAACACCGTAGTCAGTTGTGAACGTGACACGAAACCGAACGGATCGAGTGGTGCCCAGACTCCGCGTGGAGAGTGAAAGTGACCCAAGCAAAACGTGCTGGACTCTCGGTGTGCAGAAATAGTTTAAATTCAAGCGTCCCTCACAAACGACACAGAATGTTGGGCTTCCATAGGAATCGCACGGCGAGTGCGCAGGCAGTGGCCACGGTCCTGGTGCTAGCGAGTGTGCTGGTGTTGTGTTGCATGCTGGACTCAACCGCCGGTCAACCGGTCGATATGCTCGACCAGATCGGTTCGGAAAGCCGTCGAATGTTCTACAAAATGCTCGAATACCTGGGCGACTACGACGAACTGGAAGACGATGGAGCGCGGGAACGTGAGCAGAAGGGTGGCTCGCTACCCCTGCAGACGAGCAATCGGGTCGAGGTGGCCGGACGAGACGAACAGTGCAAGCTGCCACCACGACGTGGCGTGTGCCGAGCGCTGCTGCCCCGTTACAGGTAGGCCCCTGCTGGATGTTCCGGTTAACGACGTACGGTACGAGGGCTACTTACAGCTCGAGTGCTCTCTTGAGCAGACGGTTTCTCCCCTCTGGCTCCCTTTCTCTCTCTCGCTCTTTCCTTCTCCTTTGACCATCTTCGTGAGGTTGATGGAGCTTTCAAACGCAAATATTTACTGACTCTGCTGGCATCTTGAGGTGTGAATGATTGCAGTGAAAGTTGCGCTAAATTGCGACGCTTCATCTGCACCGCGATGTGATGTCGCAAATTACACCACACCTTCGGGGCGCGGTTTAAATTCCTTCCGTTACGCTAACGGGCCCCCGTGGGTTACGTGGATAATAATTTGATTTGTTCGGTCATCGATCGTGACACCGAACCTTTGGTTTGGCAGGTTAATGCCTTTCCAATGGGACAGAGGTGTGTATTACTTAATAAGTAACAGCAGGAAATTCATGCTAATTGATGAAGCAACCAAGTAAGATTCAAAGACCTGCTTCTCTTCTAAAATATCGACACAAACTAGGAGGAATTTGAAAACTTTCTAAACAATCATTCATATTTTTTTTCATTAAATTCAATTCACAGATATGATCCAGACCAGAAGGAGTGTATCGAGTTCAAGTTTGGTGGGTGCGACGGCAATGCGAACAACTTCATGTCCTACAAACAGTGCATGGAAGCGTGCCAAGGAGTTTAATCGTCGTACTGTTCGGTTAATTGACCATCACGGGCGACAAACACATTTGCGACACGTGCATCATTTGACGACATTTTCGTAGCCGGACTAACCGACAAACCGTCGTCCCCACCAAGTGATATATAGTGTTTTAAGTAACTGGCTGCCGAAGAAGAGGAGACATTCCAGAACGTTCTCGCTTCCCGGGGGCACTGTAGATGGTTAGAGGTTTCTCTCAAAAACTCAACCTCTTATTTTTACTATTTATTTTATAGTTGCTCGAACCATTACATTGTTGTAATAAAACATAAAAACAATTTCAAAACAACGGTCAAGCTGTGCTCATGTGTGTAATTATGTGGTGGTACGTCAAACGGTCATCATGTGGAAGAAATAAGCCTCACGCAATAAGGAGTTTCTTTACGGTTGTTTAAATTTTTTCGTTTGGTTAATAATTTTAATTTGTTTTTTTTTTCATTTGTATGCGCTTCTAATGCAACGCGATTAACGTTTTCCCCCAACATTCCTAACTTTGCACATTGCCCTGCACGGTTACATCATGCGCTTTTGCGCTTCATTTGTGGCAGAGTGTCACGTAGCGACTTGTTAAGCTTTCTTTGCAATTTAAGAATATTCTAAACATCCTGCCCAACCCTGGCTTGCGTTACATTCGAGTCCATCGTTTCCTGCGCGTAGCATTTTTTCGTTAAAGTTTATCCTCTCACAACAACACTCTGCTGAGCGTAAATAAGTCTCGTCTTAAGAACGCAGAGAGTGTTGGAAGTTATTATTATCATGTCCTCGCTGTAAAGGGTTCCTTATTGCCTGTTACTGTAGCCCGTATGTTCCAGTCTTACCGGTTTTGCTACCAAGGTGCATACGCTGCCGTTGGTCTGCTGAGCCCAGAGTTCGATCGTTTCTTACACGGTCACCAACACGAAAACATTTCATAAAAATTGATAAATTATTCAGGAACACAAAAACACATCAACAAATCGCATAAGAGAGGTCATAGCCCAGTAAGAGCGGGACTGCGGCGCAACAAAGTCTAATAAGCAGCTTCTTGTGGGAATGCATTTTAAAAGTTGAGAAAAAGAATTCAAAAACCGCAACTGCATCGTGCAGTAGCGTGATCAGTAGCGCTCTATAGCATGGAAGTAATTAATTCAAAATACCAAACCTTAAACATAGAAAGGAAGGGATACTTTAAAAGACCAAACAATAATCTACAGTGTCGAGGGTACGGGTGCTTACGTTAACAAACGATATCCGTCGTGACACCTTTGATGGTTTCGGAACTAAAGTGTACACAGCCAGCCTTACATACGAGGGTCCAGACGTAGGGTATGAAAAATTCCTCCGGCGCATCTTCCTCCACGTACTTGAACTTCAGATCGGGGAATTTCTAGGGAAAGAAATAGGTGTCGAGTGAGGATTGCCTCGTGATTCGCACCGTTTTGCTGCTGACACCTACCCGTAATCGATCACTAGACCACTGGCTGGCACCTTTCGATATAACTTCCAGCACCTCGCTGACGCCCAGCTCACCACGTTGGTCCTGTACCCGTTGTAGCCGCGATGAAAAGAATCCTACCACCTGAAATGGACAACAATTCTTCAGATGATCTATCGAGCCCTGAGTCCCTAGCCTGCATCTACCATATCAATGTTCTGTATGATATCCTGAAATGCCGAATGACTTCGGAAGGCCTCGAAGACGCTGCGTTTGTACAGCAGTGTGTACACCAGATTGGGACAGTACACTAGCTGATGGGACAGACAGGAGTTCAGTATCTCCAGCACCATACGAAGTACTTCCTCTAGCACCGACAGATCCTGCAACTAGACACAATATAATTGTATACTTTGAGGCAACTGCTCGTTACTGTGAAAGAAGAATGCTCTCCATACCATGTCTTCTGAGGTCAATGCGCCAGCCATAGATATCGAGACGTCCGTCTCACCGTTAGCTTCGGGATGTTTGAGCTGTTGATCCAATCGTGCGTGCTTCTTGGCTAGCGTTTCGAAAAGACTCACCAACCGTTGGGCGACGTACGGGTGTAGGGAACGAAACTGTCCGGACATGTTGGCCAAGGCGGCGAGACAATTTGTGTGCAGATACTTGTCCCTCATTTTTAACATGTTGTACTGAATCGTTCGAATGACGACCAGTATCAATAGGCCACCGAGGGAGATCTCACTGATCGAACGTTCCGTGTACCAGGTGACGTTCTTTAGCATCTACAGTGGAACATCAGAAGCAAACGGAGTGAATTCTATACGCAGGTACAAAGTACGATGAATCACTTACTGTCTGGTGAACGCTCTTGTTAAAATTATCGTCCTCGCTCAGAATGAGCAGCACAATTAGCGACATGTAAATGTGATGTGACGTACTGTCTGGAGCGTTGTAGAGGGTCTGCAGAATCGGAATAACCTGGCCGCAAAAAAACATGTCACGGATTAATCGGAGAAAATGCCAACATTGCCACCGGATGTACTTACAAGCTGCTGTAGGTTCGACTGTGCCATCACATACTTGTGAAATCTTTGGTTTCGATAAAGCAACAGATACAGCAGTAGGGTGGCCTGATCGATGGTCACTATTCGGCACAGTGTGTTGTATAAGGAAGAGAAATCGATCTTGAACGTTGCCGGTTCATCCTTGGGAGAATCTATTAAAAAAACGGAGTGCTTATTACAACCGGGTGGTGGAATCACTGTCCGACGGCACTACCTTGTGAATCGCAACATCCAAAAAGACTGATACGGTACGGGTTGTCTTTCGTGGCGTGGTGATTGGTGAGGATCAGGATCAGCAGCAAACTCTGGTTAGCTAGCGGGTAGTGCTCGCGGAACGCGCTTGGAAGATCGTGTGCGGTCAGTATGTCGGGCTGCTTGCGGGCAAACGTCAGTATCGACCAAAGCGACTCGGCGATACCAAACACGAACGAACCGCCCGTCCCGAAACCGAACATGGTTTGTGGGGATTGGCTCATACGGCTCAGGAAGTGCAACAGTGCGCTCATTAGCGTGTTGGCGTGCTGGCAACGATAGATCGCGCGATAGATGGTTGACTTTTCCATCGCCTGCTGCGAGAACAGGCTGACGGAAAGGAGAATGATCATACAGTTCACCGCTTCCAGGTGAAGATGATATGTGAATTCCCTGAAAACAAGAAGTAAAACAACGCTTTAGCCACCGACCATGCTGACTACCCGGCGAGCAGCTCGCGTACACCTACTTCACCGGTATCACGACGATGATGTTGACAAGCGCTTCGAGAAACGTTTCGAACTTAGTTCCATCGACCAGCTTCGCTACGGCGGCTCGCGTTTCCTCCACGACCCGCGCATCGATCGCAATTGCGTGCGTGTTCGGATCAGGCGTCGTACCCGACGGAACATCGTTATCCGGTGTTTGTGCGGGTAGTGCTTCGAAGTGCTGCAACAGCTGATACTCCGAGCCCGTTTCGATCATATACTTCACCAGGCAACGGATGATGAACAGCGCGTTGAACGCATGCCAGATGTGTACATTGCTGTAAAAAGAAGAAAGTTACGGTAAACTTTGGTTTCCCAAATTTCCACCAATAACCATGCTCCGAACCAATCTCCTGATTCGTCACCATGATAAGAAGTTGGTTGTAATGCTATCGCTTGTCGTGTGTCGCGTTTGCTCGTTTGTCGAACATGTTCACTGACCTTTCGGCGTCCGATAACGTCAGCAGTTCCGAAACTTTCAACAGGAACACGTTAACCAGTGAGCCAAAGTTTCCGGTCAGCAGATTGTGGCTGATGAAGCTCTGGCAAAGCGCTTCCAGCCGCGAATCCAAACTCAGCTGCTCTTGGCTGGGAAATGAATGCGAAACACAGCACCATCAAAACAGTTATCATATGGACCACCGGACCACCGGAAGCCGTACCTATTCGTGGGTAGATTGATGTGGTACTGTAGGAAGTTGTTCCAAAAGTCGTCATCGTATGCCGGGACGTGCGTTTTGCCGACAAATCGTTGCAGATATTCGTTCTCACTCAGCTCAACCTGACGGCTCACGTTTATGCCCATTCTGCGCTGCGAAACTGCTCCTCGTGGCACCGTCCCGATGAATCACCTCACCACCGAAGAAGTCGCGCGGATTTAGCAAACGGCACACGAAACTATCAGTTCTGGAACATTAACGAGCGCATCGAAAAAGTAGTTGCTATAGTAAATAATTATTTGCCTCCCCAAAAGTGACAACGAAGCACAAAAGCAAGTGGAAATGACAGCGGCCGTCACATTTGAGTGCTGGCTGCTCGCAGTGAAATATTTCATCACTGCGGCGAAAAATGTCAGTCGAAAAATGAATCGACGACGCACCGCCGCAAAACGTTCCAGGATGGCCAAGAAACCGAGGAACCACAACCGGAAACCGCGCGCACCGGAAACCAAACTGTGGCATTGCATGAACGGTGCCGAAAAGAGGATATTAGCAACGTTTGGAGGTAAACCACTGACCAGAGAAAGTCGGGATCGGCTGCTGCAATTCATCTGGGCCTTGCACCTACACATTCCGAATTCGAGTGTTTAATCAACTTTTAGCACATCAGGTACATACCTTTTTACTGTTTTCGTGTACTTTCCTTAACCGTGAACCGTCCCACAGGTGCACTGGCCTTCGTGGAACGTAAACAACCCTTGAATACTCAGCTCTCGTTTGGAATGCGCTCGTGAAGAAACATGGACGATTCTGAAGAATAGTTTAATTATAAATTGCAACTGTAATTAGACCATCGAACCAAATTAAAATAAAAAATAAATTTTGCAGATAGAAAACATAAGCGAACAAATTATTTTCACATATTTGTAGAAGCATTTACAGATGGTGCCATCTTAGATCAAAGTGTAATAAAAGCCAACGAAGCAACACTCAAAACTGTAGGATGCTTAAAGATAATTAAAAAATCAGAAAATATAGATAGAAACAAAATTAAATTGTTTGGGTTAAGGTAACAGATTTGCAATCGAGCGGAAGATGGAAAAACAAACAAACCGAAAAAATCTATCATCAAACCGATTATTTCAGAACTTCGTTAGTCATCCTGTTGACACACATAGTCAAAGTCCCATGCAAATACGGGTCATCTGATAAGAGCAGCGGGTGACCAGATGACCTATACCCTCGAGGTTCCGACGTTTGGTTAATCTCAAACATATTTTCATGCTACATGGTGTCGGAGACACCGCATTGATTAGGTTCCGGAAACGACTTCGCGATTTACGCACTACCCATCTTCTACATAACGAAAACGGACACGAAGTGGCATCTTATCGCTCACAATTGATTTATTTTATTTTTGTACAATAACTGTCGCTTTTCGCATGAAGTGATAACAAATTCATCATTGTGTCACGGCAAATTTGTTTTTGCCTTCCGGTAGAGATTGTTTGCTATCAATAAAAGTTAGTACCTTTCAGCAGCAACGTTTGTAGATTAGCGATTCCTCCGTATACTTTGGGTACGCTTTTGGACCAATATTAAAATTATTATTGACGACGATTAAAATCAATAAACGTAAGCGTACTGTTATCAGGTATTTTCTTACGGGTTACTGTATTACATTGTGAACTTTCGACTAACGGAATTAAATTCTTCAGACGGTCCCAGCGCGTAGTACCGATTGCATTGACCATTTCAAACCCCAGCGATGCCTCCAGACCCGGTTCACTAATCATATGGCCCTATCGAGCTGCGTGAGACCTTCGACACCAAAAATATTGTCATCGGCAAGTGATTAAGATTAGGCAATGTGGCCAGACAGCGTGGTAGATGGACGCGTCCACGCTTTACATAAATACCGTCAGTTGAATTTCGTAACATTTTCCACAATCAGCCAGATAGGAGCAGAAGCACCACGGAAGATTTTAGTGTCACAGTGACTCTAATCTACCGAACAGCTCCCATAATTGCCCATTTTTTAGCAATACCATCAGCAACATTAGCCCATTAATGGCTCAGCTTCCTCAGATTAGCGCTTGTCGCACTGTTCGACATGTCTTCAATTGCTCAGAAATTTGTCCCGAGGCCAGCCCGAAATCAGTTAGCATTTGGTGGTCGTTCTGTGATCACGCATCGATCACTCGCCCATAGAGTTCTGTTTCATCATGGGACAGTCTGTGGGAGCGCTAACCTCCTGTGGCCAGCGACTGTTCGCCGCGTTTCTGGCACTGTCGTGGTGTCTGCTTCCAGTTGCGGCGGTGGGAAAGTTGTGCCTCGAAGACGAAAAGTATGAGCGTTAATGGGTTGGAGAGTGGTTTCAATATCGTTTCGATATCGTTCCAGAGTGGCCAAGCTGGTGGAAAATACCAGCCAGATACTACAGTATGGCACCACCACCTACTACTGCATGTTCACTGAGCACAGCATCCGAATTCCGATTCCGGTTGATCAGTTAACTTGCTCCGTGAGTGCCTAAGAAAAGGCCATTCGGTCGTACTGAAGTTGAAGTCGCTTCTGTTTCTGTTCTGTTCCACAGCTGGACTACGAGGTACGCAAGAAGCCGGCCTGTTGCGAGGGATACCACGCAGTGGGATCGGAGTGTTCGCCTACGTGCCGCTTCGAGTGTGTTTTCGGCCACTGTGCCGGTCCCGATGCGTGCGAGTGTTACGGTGGCTACCGGAAGGTGGACGACCATCGGTAAATTCCACTAGAGAAGCTGTCCAAATCCATTTCCCCCTGCTAGGGAATTAATTTCTCCACGTGTCGTCTCCTTCTCAGTTGTGAGCCGATCTGTGCGGTACCCTGTGAGCATGGTCGCTGTGTAGCGCCGGATGTCTGCCTTTGCGAGGAAGGTTACCAGCGTGAAGCGGTCAGTGGGTTGTGCCGCCGGAAGTGCGAACGAGTGTGCCGGTTTGGCCGTTGCGTAGACGATGTCTGCCAGTGCGATGAAGGATACCGGCCGGATCCGGTCGATGGCGATGCCTGTGTTCCGCAGTGCGACGAGCCCTGCCATGATGGCATTTGTGTTCTACCGAACGTGTGTCAATGTGCGGCAGGTCAGTGGTGGTCACCGATCGGACACAAAAACTCCTTGCACATCACGTTTTTATCCAACCCACAGGATACACCATTTCGACCGAATCCAAGTTCATCTGTGAGCCGGTGTGTGCTGACGGCTGTGTCAACGGAAACTGCACCGGTCCGAACGAGTGTCGCTGCCTCGAAGGATACGAACAGGACGCGACTGACCACTGTGTGCCCGTTTGTGAACCATCCTGCCAGGGTGGTCATTGTGTGGCTCCGGGACGGTGCAGTTGTACTGAGGGCTATAGCGTGAGCATGGAAAACGGTTTCGCTTGCGTGCCAACCTGTGCCAATCCGTGCCAGAATGGGGACTGTGTAGCTCCCAACACTTGCGTGTGCCGGCATGGCTATCGGGTCCAGGACGCTGGATCGCCGCACGTCTGCGTCCCGGCGTGCGCGGCCGGATGTGCCAATGGACAGTGTGTTGAGCCCGGTGTTTGCCAGTGTGCCGATGGATTTGCGTTCAACGACACCCTCGGAATCTGTCAACCGCACTGCCAACAGCCATGCGCGAACGGCGCTTGCATCGGTGCGAATCGGTGCCAGTGCAGCGATGGCTATCAGCTGGATCCGAAAACGACGAACAAATGTGTTCCGCGCTGTCCCAAGGCGTGTGTCCACGGGGTCTGTGTGGCGCCGGGTGTTTGTGAGTGTAAAAAAGGTACATCCCTACAGCATGGCGCTCTTGGAAGTCACGTGGACAATAATGGATCATTCGATTCCAATTCTCGTTCAAGGTTACGTTAAGAGTGAGAACAGCCGGACGGTCTGTGAACCACAGTGCCCGAAGGGATGCTCGAACGGACGCTGCGTGGCACCGGATCATTGCGAGTGCCTGAAGGGATACTTTGCCACCACAAGCTGTAAGTTGCCGCCGCTTCCACCTAGCCCAACTAGAGCCACAATCCGCAATACTAGCCCCTCTTGCAGCCATCAACTCGAAGGTGTCCATCTGCACGCCATACTGCCGAAACAAGTGCCTCAACGCGTACTGCATCCGGCCGAATGTCTGCCAGTGTCTGGCGGGTTACCGATTCGTCGCCAACAGTAGCAACGTCTGTGAACCGATCTGCGACGAGCTGGTTGTGGACTGTGCGCACGGACGCTGCACTCAACCGAACGTGTGCGAATGTAACGAAGGTTATAGCCTCGGTATCCGCAACGGGCGTATGATCTGTGAACCCGTGGCCTGTGGGGAGCGGTGCGTTAACGGGTACTGTGTGGAGGAGGGACGCTGCGATTGCCATCCGGGATACCGGCAATCGAAACACTACGCAACCATCTGCGAACCGGTGTGTGACGGTGGCTGTCCCGACGGTGTTTGTATCGCTCCGAACGCTTGCGTCTGTAATGAAGGATTCGAGCAGGACCGGTCGGGCCGCTGTCAGCCTATCTGCGATCCGGCCGTGGTCGACTGCTACAATGGCGCCTGTTTCGGATCGAACCGATGCCAATGCTTCGAGGGTTATTATCTTCGTGCTCCTGCGACCGGCGGCCCAATGGAGTGTGTTCCGGTTTGCGCCGGAGGATGCACCAACGGAAGGTGCGTGGCTCCGAATGAGTGTTTCTGTGACGAGGGCTACGAGTTCCGCACGGAAACGAACCGCTGTGAGCCAGTCTGTTTTCCGGAGTGTCTAAACGGCCTCTGCGTAGAGCCAAACGTGTGCAAGTGTCTCGAGGGGTACCTTCCGGCGGAAGTGGCTTCCCAGGAGCAACCTCTGAACGAATGTGTACCGCACTGTGACCCTGCTGTGGTCGACTGTTCGTATGGGATTTGTGGCGGTCCTAATGCTTGCCGTTGCTTCGACGACTTTTACTCCACCGCCGATCCCGTGACCGGAGCGCAAACGTGTGAACCCGTTCGGGAGCCTTCCGAATGTGGTGAAAGTGTTGCCGTGCCGTTCAGCCAAGAGTGTGTTTGTGAGAAATCCACCCCATGCCCTACCGTCATCTGTCAGCCGGAAGCTTCCTCCGAAGTAGTTCCGGTGTGCAACGCAACGTGTCCTTCGGTGCCACCAACGACACCGTGCCCGGAGGTAGTCTGCCCCACCGTTGCACCCATCAGGCCGGCGTCCTGCCCAGCGGTGGTGCCATGTCCGGAAAGGAATTGCCGAAACCCAGCACCGCCGTTGTGTTCAACGTGGCCACCCCCGGAACCACTCTGTGATGAGCTCTACGTGAACTGTACCTACGGCGATTGTATGGAGCAGAATGTGTGTTCCTGCCACTACGGGTACGAGTTGGCCATTAGCTCCGAATCTGTAGTCCACTGTCAGCCCGTATGTACTGGCGGCTGCGGTGCGCACGGTGTTTGCGTAAACCCGGAAGAGTGTGTTTGCCTCTCAGGATACAACCCGACGATCGACGGTCTGTGTGAGCCTTTCTGCGAGAACGGCTGTGACCTGGATGCGTACTGTGCCGAACCAAACAAGTGCCAGTGTCGGGATGGGTTTTGGCAGGACGTTGAGGGAACTTGCCGCCGCAAGTGTATCCTGGAGTGTGTTGACGGTGAGTGCGTCGATGGACAGTGCTTCTGCCACGAAGGTTCCGTACTACGCGGCGGACACATTTGTGTCGAATTGGCAGGTTGGCAAGTCTACGATGGTAAAGATGACCTAGAAGTTGTGGTACCCCAAGTGGCCAAAGTTGTTCCCCGTTGGCAGATCTACGACGAACAGGATGCCAGTGGCGACTGTGCTGCCGAATCGCAACAGGATTGTGCGGAAGGGTTCGAATTTGTGGCGGAAACGAAAAAGTGTATCCCCGCCATTCTAATATCCGGTGGCAACTGTCTCGTAAGCGGGCAAACGTTATCTGAACCGGGTTCCAGTTCGGAGCTGGATGAAACGTTCGCCAGGATCGAGAACGCGGAACTACTCGTCCCGGTACAAACGGCCGAGTCTGGCTTCTTGTCATCGATCGATCGTGATCAGTGGATTCTAATAGCGGTGATCGTTTGCTGTGCAATCGTTGTGGTGACGGTAGCGGTGTTGATGTCCAAGCACATGAAGCGAAGGAACACCAGGGAAACGACCATCGATTAGCTTCGCGGACATGGGAAAGTTTACCGGAATTAGCCTTAAAATAAAACTGGAAACAAATAGTCCTGAATCGAGCTCTTCTATTCTTCACGCATCGTGTCCAGTATTCATTTCTTCATCACCATAGGACTCGAGTTACCTGCTGTGCTGTTCAGCGCCAATAAAATATGAAACATTCAAATCAAAGGCTGATTCTACTGAAGATACGTTCAGATGGTTTTCATTTCTTTCCATTCTATTCGAACATGCCAAATCGCTCACAACAAGGATCTTCTGAATGTTTACATCAAATCGTTGTATATTTCTTTCTTCGCCCCCAAAACCCAGTGTACGCTAAGAGGTGATCAGTTCGGTTGTTTGGTGGATTACGTGGTTGGTTACTCGAGAACAGTAACTTAAAGGCCTACGTCCTATCGCAAACTAGCAACTACGATATTTACAGAGACGAAAAGGAAAACCAGTCTTCTCCTTACGCGAAGTGCCGGAAATGCCCCTTGCCCGTCAAATGGTTTCGATTTCGAGATTCAATTTCGTAAGCTCGTCAGTTTTCGAGTCCGGATTCGGCATGAAGTAGACGCAGTTTTCCTTGCTCTCTGTAGGGAAGAGAACGACCAAATTGTAATCGTTATAGTCGGCCGAACTGGCACCATGGTTGGCTTGGCGGCGGCGCTGCTTTCGCCGTACGTTACCCAACTTGCCCACGTGGTAGTCCTTCTGGCGATTCCGGACGATCGTTTTCACCACGAGAATCGCCACGATCAGGGCGACGGCCGCGATCAGCGGGACGAAGTAGTGGATGTAGGACATCTTGTAGTAATCGGTACCGGCGCTGCCACTGGAACGAGAAATCGAGGTTCATTGGCCGCCCTGCGGGTTGTGCTCTACGGCCTACCTTTGATCTTGCGATTGCAGTATAACTTTGGCATCGATGTGGCACAGGAACGTGTCGTCCTCGTCCGGGTAGTAGCCATCCCAGCAGCTGCACTCGTTCGGTGCCACGCAAACACCGTTCGTACAGCCCGCATCTCCACACACCGGTTCGCAGGTGTTTTCGGCCTCGGCCGACGGAACGTACCCATCGTGACACTGACAGCGCCCGGGTGCACCACAGAACCCATTAACGCAGTCCATTTCGCAGATCGGACCACAGACAAACGGTTCCACGAGCTCGTACTGCTCGATACACTCGCACGAATTGTTGCCAAGGCACCGACCAAATTCGCACGGTCGCTCACAAAACGGTCCACAGTCCAGCGGGTTGTCCTGCGCCTGGCGAAACCCCTCCCAACACCGACACTCGCCGTTCTCGCACCATCCATTGCGGCACTCGAGTTGGCATTCGGCTTGCTGCACCCTAGCCAAGCGTTCTTCGGGGGTTTCCTCCTTCGAGCACACGTTGGCCGCTTCGGTGTCGCTTCGCACATAACCCGGGTCACAGGAGCACTCATCGGGAGCTACACACCGACCGTTGGCGCACTCGGGATCGCAGACCGGATCACAGCGGTGATCATCGAACGGGCTCAGTCCGTACCCTTCCCAGCACCGACAGCGATCGTTTCCAGCGCACTCGCCCTTCTCGCAGGGTCTCTCGCAGATCGGCTGGCAGCGGAAAGGCTCCTCAGCCGGGGCCTTGTAGCCCAGCATACAGAAACACTGATCCCCGTGACATTCTCCGTTCTCGCACAGCGCCACACACCGTTCGTGGGCCTCCCGGCGAAGCTCTTCCTCCACCCGACACTGACTGGTGCTTCCGTTGACGAACACGAACCCTGCGTTGCACTCGCACCGCTCCGGCAGGACACACGTCCCATTCCGACACGCTTCGCCGCACACCGGCTTACACCCAAAACTGCCCGTTCCTTCCGGTTTGGCGTACCCGTCGTCGCACCAGCACTCCCCAGCCCGGCACTTGCCGTTACGGCAGCTACGCCGACACAGCGCCGCCCGCTCCTGGGCCTCCCGCTGCCGTGCGAGCTCTTCGCTTGACTCACAGCGGGTCTGGTTTGCGTCCACGAACTCGTAACCCGCGTCACACTGGCACACGTTGGGCCGAATGCAACGGCCATTCGTGCAGCCCACGGGGCTGCCGTAGTCGTAGTCCTCGCCACAGATCGGCTCACACACGGAGCTGTTGTCCAGCTGGAGCCGATAGCCGTCGTGGCAGAAGCACTCACCAACGCGACAATCACCGTTGGTGCAGCCGTACGGGCACGTCCTTTCACAGTGACCGTCGAGGACACTTTTCACGTAGCCTGCGTTGCAATGGCACTCCGCCCCACGACACTGCCCGTTGACGCACCGCAGGCGGCACAACTCGACCGGGTGGATGCACGAGTGTTCATCGTCCTGCACGTATCCTGGTGATGCGAGGAAAATTGTTCCAAATTTAGTTTAAGAATTTTATTTAGCTACAATATTGGACACATAAGATTTGAGGCCTATGAGCCAAAGTTAGATTAATTTACTGACATGTCTTGGTGAATAACACAAGACCAATGAAGCCTTAAGGCGAAGAAACTGACGATCAAATACAGGGGTTTCTACCATTTTAGAAACTGAATCGTTTAACAGCACAACGACGAATTAAAATTATTGAAACTTGGGCTCTAGAGTAACAGGCTGAAAACACTGATTTTTCCAACAAAATTTTCTTCAGCGACGAGGCATATTTTTCACTTGGCGGCTACGTGAACAAGCCAAATTGCCGCATCTGAGGCAATATAGGAATATAGAAGGTATGTGGTTTCAGGCAGACGGGGCAATGAGCCACAAAACTTGAACGGATTTCGATCTACTGCGCGAGAACTTTGATATTTTGGTGATATCAATTGGTCAAGATCTAGATCAAGATCAAGATCTAAACAAAAATCGTGTGCATGCTGACAAGCCCTTCATCTTTGGAGCATTTTAAAAATAACATTCACCAAGTTATGACCAAGGCAGCACCATTAATTGAAAATGATCTTATCAGAATCCACTGTTGCCATAGGTCCCGAGGCGGCCATCGGTCATCATTTCCATGTGTTGTTTAAGTTCATTTTTGAAACTAGAGAAAACGTAATCCTGTATTACTTTATCTTTCTCAACATTTTACAAATTTACCAGGAACCCGATCACCAACAAGCGGCAGAGCTTGCTCGATTGCATACATTTAGGCGCCTGAATCACGGCTTACAAACGGATAGATGGCTAAATAGCTGGTTGCCTGGAGCACTCTTACCTTCGTTACATTCACACTTCTGCGGTGCGACACACCGCCCGTTGATGCACTCGACGTCGCAGACCGGCAAACAGTCGAACAGGGCGTTGATGTCGGTATAGTTGTAACCGGGCAGGCAGGTGCATGCATTCGGCCCGGTGCACACCGCATTCTTGCACTCCGTCTCGCAGATCGGCACACAATCCCCGTCGATCAGCCGGTAACCCCGATCGCAAACACAAACATTCGGCCGCACGCAATGACCGAGGGAACACTTTTCGCACAGCGGCACACACTCGTCCCCGATCTTGCCGTACTGGGGCCGGCAGATGCACTTCCCGGGTGCAACGCAATCGCCATTGCTGCACCCTCCGTTGCACACCGGCCCGCACTCGGCCGGGGAGCTCGAATTGTCGGACGAATAGCCCGGAAAACACTCGCACCGATCCGGGCCCACACAAACCCCGTTCCGGCAGGGCTCGCTACAGACCGGCCTACAGACGCGGCTTCCGTGCGGTTCCTCGACCGTCTCTTCGTATCCTTCCGGGCAGCTTGGCGTCGAGGCCGTTGTGGTGGGCGCCACGCAATCCCCCGAGGGTCCCGCTTCGAAGCCCTCGCGGCAGAGACACTCGCCCGGAGCGACGCACTGCCCATTCGGACATCCGCCGGGGCAAACCGGACGACAGGAGCGCTCCTCGCTCGCGACCCCTTCGAACTCGTACCCCTCGTAGCACTGGCACACGTCCGGTTGGGCACAGTAGCCGTTCGGGCAGTTGCCACACTCCGCCAAGCACGTGCCATTCTCGGACCGCCGATAGCCGGTATGGCACTGGCAGTGGCCCGGCTTGGTGCAGATACCATTATCGCAGTCGCTGCAGTACGGGATGCATCTGTCGGGGGCAGGGTGGAGGAGATAAGGGTGGACGGACATTATGCTATGCGCCATTTCCTTTTCACACGCCCGAAGCGGCCGAGTGCAATTTTATTCAATTCCCCAGTGGGGTTATCAATGGGTCGGCCTCAGCCCAGCCCAAGATGAGCGTTAGGATTCAATTATTTGCACAGCAGCCGTTAATGTCGTCGTTCGAGGATCTTACCTGTGATTCGATAGCTTCTCGTAGCCCTCGTTGCAGGTGCAGACATCCGGGGCGGTGCACTTGGCGTTCTCGCAGGTCTGCGAGCACGTCGGTACGCAGCGTAGCTTCACGCGCTTGTAGCCCTGGCAGCACGGTTGCTTCACCACCGGCACCCGTTTGCCGTTCTTCACCGTGTACTCGATTTTGCTGCTCGATCGAAAAAGGACCAAAGAATGGGGTTAAACGCAACACAGTACAGGACTCCTGTGACTTACACCGTCGTCTTCGAGCAGGCGCCATAGACCACGGTCGTGCCGAGTGCCACCATCAGCAGGATGCCGGCCACGATGATCTTCAGATAGAGCATGGCCACACGGAACACACTGGCGTGAGATCGACTAGGACCCGAAGAAGTTGGCTGGAGCGCGCAGTGGACGTCCTGCGTGGTTCCCGCTCGGCACCCGACTGATTCACGGCGATCGATATTCTGCGCTGTCCGTCACTTCCTGTCTGTGTGACGCTGCTCAAGAGCCACCGATCCGATCCTCCGGTCCGAAGCTTCTGGAGACGAGCTGCGTGCGGGACGTGCGGGATGATTTATGCGGCACCAGAACCCCGCTCAGCGAACCGTCGCTCTTGGCGAGAGTATGACAAATACCATAAGCTCCGCGCGAAAGGGACGCTCAGCGTCGCTGGACTTATCAAGAATGCTGAAGCCGTCTTGGTCGTCGTCGTCGTCGTCGGCCACAACATATGCTAATGCGCGTGTGAGGCGCATGTTGCGGCTAACACCACACACGCACACAATTCGTCGCACACTAACGAACCCATTCTTCTTTCTCCCGCGCGGTCCAAGATCGCGCGCCACCAGACACCGCCGCCCGACAAGTGTGTTCTGGGCTCGGTGGAATGACGAAAAAGGGATCGCTGCCCGATGCTCCGTGAGGCGTTCGTCTCGCTCCTCCTGAACCTGGCCTGATTGAAATGCAGCGCACGGAGCACGCACTGCCAGCGCCCGGTCCCGGGCGCCATTACCATCCGCGGAAACAATCGAATTCTCGCCTTTCCGGCAATGTGGCAATCCCCACTAATGGCGGGTTCTAATGGCGCGTTCCCCAAAGCGGGAACACTTTGATCGGCGGACGGAGGATCGGTCCGTTACTGTCGCCATAGAGCTATTTATGGTCGCCCATTTCTGTCCTTTCCGTCTGTCCACACTTTCCTGTGGCTATTTCTGTGCGCCGTTCTGATAAGAAGTCTTGTCCATCCCAAAACACATGGCGGTGGCTGTGGCCGCGTCAAAGTGTCGACAAGTGCCCCAGTGCTCGGTGCGTGCAATGTTTGGGAAACATATACATTAAATGAAGTGTTGAAGTGTTGAGAAAGCGCCGCACTCGAGAATGGACGAGATGAAGGCGGTGGGAAACAATAACACACTTGTAGATTAATAGAGCTGCCTAGGCTGATGGCCTGCGGCTTGAGAGTAAGAAGCTAATTGCTCCGAGCCCACGATAAGCAACGGTTGGAAAGTGACTCATGTGGCGTGCGGATTATCTGAGGGTTTTCCTGTTACCGCAAAACACAAACCGCTGTTTATGGTTGCGGTTAGCAACAATGGTTTGAAAGGTGCCATGCCATGTTTATTCGCTCGGAATACCAAAATTTCGTTTCATAGTGAGTCTGGTTCAACATTTTTGCCACATTGAACTACTTGGAAATTAAATACCTTTTTCTATTTATTGAAGAAATGTGTCAATTGAAACCCAAACCCAGAACCCCGAATTACAGAGGTTCTGGTACTGAACTGAGAAGAACAATGTAGAAATGAAGGAATTTACGGTGCAACATAATCATTGGCTTGGGAGATCTGAAACGAGTGACAATTATTAAGTTAGGGAAAAAGAAATTCATTATTTTTGCGGGAAATTCAAAAGATTGTTTAAGACGTTTCCGATGGTCCGATTTGTGTTTTTTTTTGTATAATTTGTTGCCACTTTGTTTTGTAGATGTTTTTTCGAATTGTTCCAATAAAGCTCATAAAATGGTCCCATTTTGATGGAGGTTTTGTCCATAAACTTGATTAGAGAAATCGAACACCTTACTCAACAGATTTAGTCCACAACAGATCCTCTTTGGTTTTCTGCTGAAGCGAAAAACACTGCGAAAAGAGTCCCTTTTCAATAAGTGTATGTTACAACATTCATCTACAATCGGAATGAAATCGGATCGCTCGCTTTATTCATTTGTTCTGTCGTCCGTGGTTGAAGAGTACGTGGGTAGTTTACATCTTGCACCATGATAACCGCTATCAAATCAGCGCTGGTGGTTGTGGCGTAAACAAATCTGTCAAATAGCCGAGTCTTGCATTTGCGAATGCATCCGCCACTTCTTCTGCAATCGGTCTCTGGGGTAGGAAGTTGGCGGTAACCGAATGAAACGCAAGGCGGAGGCGTGCTATCACGTCCCACCCGTTACGATTTGACGGAATCAAAACGCCGCACGCAAGCTTGACTTCCTTTCAGCGAACGATCCTTGACGTAGCCGGCATTGCAGAGGCACATGTTGGGTCCCGAGCACACACCGTTCGGGCATCCGTTCGGGCAGTGGGGAATGCAGCTGTCGAGGAAACAGAGAGAGAGAGAGAGTATAAAGCCGTATGGATTGATAGCGACATTCGTGGCATGGCAACTTACTGGAAGGGATTGGCCGCATCGTTCTCATAGCCACGATCGCACGTGCATACGTTCGGTCCGGTGCATTCGCCATGGAGACACGGTTTTTCACAACCGGCGATACACTGGCCTTCGCTGGACAGCTTGTAGCCCGGTTTGCAGGAGCAGGTTTCCGGGGCAAGGCAAGTCCCGTGGAAGCATCCACTGGAAGGAAGACACCATAAGAAAACCCTTGATTGGACCCGTCACTACCGCGGTCTCCGGAACTTACTTGGAGCAGATCGGTTCACAACCGGTGTCCTCCCGGGTGTAGCCGGCCTCACACTGACAAACGCCGGGTGCGACACACTTCCCGTTCCGGCAGCCACCGGCACACTGTGGGGCACACTTTTGCTGCGGGTGAAACTCAAATCCTTCGCCACACTCGCATCGCTCCACGTCCACGCACCGGCCGGCCTCTCCGCAGCCACCGGAACACCGGGGAACACACAGCTTCCCGTCGTCCCGGTCGAGCTCGTATCCCTCGTGACATTGGCACACGTTCGTCCCGGGTTGACACTCACCGTGATCGCACCCGATCGGACACGTCGGAACGCAGCGGCCCCGCGGGTTGCGGACAAACTCCGGATAGCACTCGCAGGTGTTCGGTCCTATGCAGAGCCCGTTCAAGCACGGCTCGATGCAGATCGGTTCACACTTGCGGAAGTTGTGCACGTTCCGCTCGTACCCGGCGCAGCAGACCTGCACTCGGCTGAGCGACGGATCCGACTGGAAGGTGGGAAGGATTTGCCGATCAGTAGCGCTCTGGGGCCCCGGTCTCTCTACGCTATACTCACCCCATTGCCAACCGGAACATCACCGCGGTGGTCGTGGCGCAGCAACGAAACGGTGGGGACTTCCTCGAAGCACACTCCGGCCGGCATCTGAGTCTTGGTCTTGTTCAGGAACCGATCCAGAGCGCTCACGGATTCGTTGGATCGGTGCAGATCCACCATCGACACGGTCTGGTTCCGGCCCAGCTCGGTTGCATCCACCATTTGCGTCCCATTGGCCGGTTCGTGGCCACCCTTGACGCCACCCTTGCGCCACGTTTTCACCCCCTCCTGGCCGGGCGCCAGCCCAAACTGGCACAGCAGAGCCACGGCCACGAGCAGACACCACTTGAGGCTTTCCATTTTCCGCACGACGAGAGCCCGACGAGAACTGTACGACTTACCGCTCCGGAGGCTCCTGGTGGATTAAACCCGGTGACCCTGGACGGTACTTATCAAGAGTTTTAGAGCACCAGCCAACCGGCAGATCGACGGCTGGTCAAGACGGCGATGACGATATCCCACGTCCCGCGTGATAGTCGGCGGTTGACGACGTGATGTGATTTCAGCCAAGTGTTAGGCCCCTGAGAGGCCATTCTAGGAAACGATTAAGTTGTACACATGCTCGAGAGAGAGGGCGATGGCGGCGATGGCGTCCAGCGTTCTACAACGCAAATATTGTTTCTTCTCTCAGACATCCGATCCCCGACGACGGCGGGGACGCGGGTTTAAATAATGCAGCAGCCACAAACGACAACCCGGTGATGGATGAATTTGCACAGAAATTCATACATCGCTCACGACTGACAGTAAGTTATGGTAATTGACGGTGCCTACGGCCATCGCCGTCTGGCGAAGACGACGAACATTCGTAGTCTAAAGGAACGATTCTATTCGAAAGCGTTCCTGCGAACAACTCTCAAGAAATTACGGAGGAGGAATAGTTTTTTGTTAACAAGTTAGGATATATTTTTACAAAAAACCCCAAACGCAATGCTTAACCGCATCGGGCTACGTGATGACCGCCGGGTTGCTGTAGCTACCGTCCGTCTCATCTCGCGCGAGTGTCGAAGTGCCACTGCTTCCGGCCACTTCCGGCACCGGAGGATACTGGATTTCGTCGTAGATATGCTCGAGACTGTACTTGCGCGGAGCCTGTTTGTTGTTGACGGAGAAATTGTAGTTGTACGGCGAGGACTTGGCCCGGTGGATGAAGCTGTTGTTGGCCGGCACATCGTAGTGTTCTGCGGGGGCAAGAAATCTCAAAGAACGTTAAACCCTTGGGGGGACCATAGGAAGTGGCTGGGGCGCTACGCACCGATATCACCGTTTCGGAAGGGCTTTGGCTTCACCCGTGTGTACGTGACGTGCGGCAGGTCCGGCAACGGTTCCGACGAACGGCTCTGATCGAGCCCGGTCTGAACGCTCTCGTCGACGATCTTCACCGGGGCCGGAGTGACCACGTTCGTCGGTTTGGCCAGCGTTTTCCGGTCCAAGCGCTTCAGGTACGCCACCACCGAGATCAGGAGCGCCAGCGTGATGAGCAAACACGAGATCGTTACGAACGCCTGCCGATCGTTCACCTCGTCCTGCGCCCGATTCCGATCGGCCGCGCCGGTGTCGGATATGCCGACCAGGACGGGTTGATTCGAGGACTCGAGGTAAACGAGCTGGGTGCCGTTCGTGTGGACGATGTCTCCTTCGCCGTCATCCTCCTCCCGAGAAGCATTACCCGGTGGTTGGTGGTGATCGTCGACTTTTTTGACCGCCGTATCGATGAAGGTGATCTCGACGCGTGACGTCGTCGTGACGAGCTCGTACACGCTGTCGTTGTTGGCGTGACGCGAGTGTCCTTTAGTCAGCACCATACTCATCTCGGTGTTGTTTGGCAGATACTCATGGTACGACTCGGCGTACGTCGCACTAGGACTCGAGCTCGATCCATCGGTGTCGCTTGCGGTCGTTGTTGTGCTTGGCGACGGAGTTGATGTAGTGCTGCTAGAGCTGCCGTTGATACCACTAGTAGTAGTAGCTGGCCCAACGCTGCTCACCTCCGGTAGCGTATCGTTTCCGACCTTAATCCACTGCTCCGCCGAGATGCGTTCGGTGCTCTCCGACGAGAAGCCGCTCTCGACCGTCCGCGTAATGTTTTCGAACATCACCACCTCGTCGTCCGGCAAGCAGGCTCCGGTGTGCGGATGGCAATGTCGCGTTCGACAAGCGCATCGGCTACCACACATCGTCCCATAGTGGCCTTCCGGGCACGGTGTTTCGCAGCTGCAACGAAACGCGAACGGTTTAAATCGGTTCGAAGTCCAACCCGTTCCGTATACTAAACTATTTGCCCATCCAGCCTTCGACACACCGGCAGTGGCCCGTTTTCGTGTCGCAAAGCGCGTAGTTCTGACAGTGGCATCGGTTTTTGCAGTTCACACCCCACGTTCCGTTCCGACATCCTGTAACGAAAGAATTCCGGCTCGAAACCCAGCATCGACAACCCCGGGTCGTAACTTACGCTGCAGGCAGTGCTTGCCACTGAATCCGGCCTCGCAGCTACACACGTTCGGGGCCAGGCACACCCCGTGGACGCAGCCACCGCGGCAAATCGGACGACACTCGGTGGTCGGGCCGCTTCCGGTCCGGTGCTCCTGGTAGCCCTCGCAGCAGAACTCGACGCGCCTCGTTTTGGTGACGTTCTAGACATGGACCATCGTTACAAGGTTACCATTATTAGATGCCGCCAAAGAGCTGACGCGGCACTGTGCGCGATTTCCTAATGCCATTGCCGATGCATCGCCACACTCGCTAGTGGGTGGACATTTGTATCATTTTATGACCCAAATGATGACGGATGTCGTGTCGCGTGAGGGGCCGCGTGTGGGCGCGCAATGCAAGTCGGTTCGCAAACGCGATTCAAATAAATTACATACCCATGCTGCGCGGTTCATTACGGATTCAGAACCTCATTCGGTTTCGGGCCGTGCCGTACCGGTTTATGAGAAGCGGAAGGAACGGACGTTCGGTACCGAACATGGTGTGACGTAATAAAACACGATCAACATGCATATCCGCGGCGCGCATTTTACGATCACAACAACGCGCATTATGTTCGAAGCCATTTCGCACTTCCATTTTGGGTCACCGACGCCGGCGTTTGACTGGAGGGCGGGTTTTTATTTGAATTAAAGTTAGAAACAAGCCACGAGTGGGCACTTCACAAGAATAAGTATCACCTTTGTTATTTATTTAATAGCTTTTAGCTTCTTCGGTGTTGAAAGTAGTGTAAATAATTGTAAATTGATATTGTAGATTATGTTACATGGACATAATATTTTGTGGGAATAGTGTTATGCATTACAAAATAGACAAAAAATTAAACGAATAAAATAATAATTGAAAATCACGAATAATAAAAGAATGTCTGGAATCATATATTTACTTGAAGTAGAAGCCTTCAGATTGAGGTATGAAGTATGAATCTTTAAAGTGGCCGGAACAAAATAAATCAGATGACTAGAAGGTCAGAATCATGGAAAATAAGAAGAGTAAAAATTAATGCTATCGAAGGCAATTATTCGAATACTTTAAGAAAACGTGTGACAGACGCATTTTCAGCTAAGTAAATTGAGAATTAAAAGTTTAGATGCTTGTTGATGAAAGCCTTTCAAATGAGTGAAGATTTAAATAAACAAAAAGTCAGATCCAGTCAGAGAATAATTTTTAACAAAATTGTTTCTTTGTGATTTATTATTTAAAGCGCACAGTCAAACAAGATTGACAAAACATGCTCACAACATAGTTTGGGCACATAAAAATTCATTACGTTTTGTTAACGTGCACTTCCGCTTCCACCGGATTCCCAGCGCAGGCCATCAACCGGTTAATGTCTTACTTAGGTCCCACCTTTCCGAACCCCCCCCCCCCATTCCATCGACAGATCGCCATCGTTCCCATGACCATGAATGAAAAAAAAAAGTTCTTTCGAACTGAGCCGAAAAACAGAAGTCCCAAACTGTATGCGGTACGCCTGTCGAGTGCAACGACAACAAAGGGCGGACGTAGCGGACGGAGCCTTCCCGGTCCGGATCCGAATACTAAGTAAGCGTCTACGGACGAGTTAAGAACGGCACCACAGAAGATGGACGTTCTCAGCTCACTTGCGCACGGAGGCGCGATATCTGCCGCCAGATAGCTTATGATGGGTCTTTTGTTTTGTTTTCGTTGAGCATCGCATGAACAGAACGCCCAGAACCACACGCTGTTCTGCTCGGACGCTTCCTGCCTGGCCGCGCCAGGATGTCTCTGTGTGCGTTATCGTTCGTCGCGGACGTTTTTGCGCAGCGCCCTGTCATGAGTGTCATTGCTGAAGACAAAGAGTCCGCGAGTCCTTCTTTGTGCGGAACGGAAGTTGTAATCTAATATGATGGTCGCAAACCCCCGTATGGATAGCCGATAAGCCGATCGTTTGAAGTTGGCCGTTATTTTGGCGGGCCACCAAGAGAGGTATCTTCACGCGCGCGGATCCCATCGGATGACGGTAATTGATGTTTACGAGCTGTTACGGCCGCACAACGCCCCCCCCCTCTTTTCGCCATGGGCCATGTTTGGTGCGCGAACGAGTATAATGGCGGAGTAGGCGGCCGAGGAACCGCAATCTGATTGGGCGGCGTTCGCAACGATATGCAAACGGTCGGTTTGTTTTCATAAGTGCCTTTTTTGTTGATTTATTATTATTGTGCGTCAGGTTTCGTCTTGAGTTTCAGGGCTCAACAACTTCACACTTTTTTGTGGCTTTCGAAACCCTAATTAAATGCTGCATCAAATCGAGTGGCGTTGCGATCGTGATGCGGAAAGATAACTCACTTACCTGCTTCACAAACACTTCCTTGATTTCTGTACGATAAGACGTGCATCGGGGTGGAATCTCCAGGCACCACTGTCGCGTCAGAACCTGTACCGTTTGATTCCGCGGAATGGTCTCAGTTTCAGTGTAGCTACAAAAAAGAGAGGGAAAAAAGTACACCGACGAAGTAATGTCTCATTCTGAGAAGACAGAGTAATAAAACAGTTCCAATCCGTCGGAAGCCTAATAATAACCATCCATCAGCCTTTCGACACCTCCGGGAGCTGCAGTGCAGAGCTTTAGGCACCCTATTTAGGGTCCGTTTTAAAACCACTAATCATGTTGTCAATTTCATAAAGCACTCCAGAGGTGCCCGCTATCCCCACACTATCCCCAGACAAAATCCACACACAAAGAAAGTAGTTAGTTGAGATCAACGGCTGTGGCAACATTTTTGCAGTTAATTTAGAAACATTAACACGCGCTCCACGGCACAAAGAATGGGAACTGGCGTCGCTGCAGCCGCACTGAGAGCGGGAACGCGAGCTGAAACCCGCCAGATCATTGCATTGCATCACTCACGATGTTCACATTTAGTGTACGTACACGCGGTTTGCTTTCGTTCGGCCGCCATTGGAAGATTTGGATTTCTTTCACTTTTAATTGCGCCAAAGATGAAAATTTTGCACTTCGTGCGCCGCAGATTAACTGCCGTCCGGGAGCGTGTTGCGTCTCTCGGGAACAGCTGAGTGCGTAACGTTCGCCAGGTCGGGAGATGCTGCGTGCAGAGCTGGGAAACGGGAATTCGGAATCCACCACCAACCGGTGGCCACATTCTTGCCACGTAGAGTGGAGTTGCGCAATTAGAAGCCGACCAATTGACTTCGTGTGTCGAACATGTTGAACCCAAAAAGTTATGTTCAACCTCTCAACTTGTAAGATGCAACTTCCTAATGAAGCTGTCGATGATCGATCTTGGGATCCTTTTCAAGAACACTGCCCGGCTCTCTTTCGCTCACCGATACGAATCCGTTCAGCACACGCAATGGTGCAATTGGGCATGATTTATGCTCGACAATTACCCGACCCGACCACCCGAGAGCCGCACTTTCGTTACGCAAGAACGAAGCACCGCGATGCGATGCGTTTACATTTTCCAAAACTGTAACACTCGCCAGCCAGCCCAAGGGCACAGTGACCATCAAAGATCCAAAACCATCTCCGATCGTTTATTTATTCGTTTAACCTCCTTTTGCTCGCCTTTTGCTCAATCGGTGACCCACCGATCTATCGGCGCACATGTCCCGTGGGCTCGTTAGTGGCCACAGGGTGCACCGAGTTGGCTTTTCTCGGTCGCCTTGTCGGTCAGGTTTTCTCATCAATCATCCACCGGTTGCGTGGCGCGGCGATTGGAAAAGTGACACCCAGGGACGGGCCCGTAAAACGGTCCCGTTTCCCGGTTCATTTGGTTGGTTAAATAAATACCACTCGAAAAAAGAGGTATTTCCCTCTCCGTTACGCAATCCGCCGCGCCAGAAGGGGCCGGTGCCGGTGGCGAATCGACGGTAACCGTTGGGCAGCGGGCAGGAACTAGCAAAATGCGGAAGATTTCCAGCCAGCCCCCCGGGTGGAGCGCTGGAAGGCCACTAAAGAGGTGTCATTATCATCAATGTTGCGGGCGCCCGGGAACGGGCGTGAGTTTCTGACCCGGGGACAGCAAAGTGCAACATAACGAACGATTAAGGGAGGGTCATGCCAGGAGGTTCAGGCCAGTAGATCGCTTTTATGGCGATGCAAAAACGCGACATTAGTGCGACCACAATTGGCACCGGGCCTTGCGGGTTCAAGCCCCCGGTTGGCCCCCGGCTCAAGGGTCGTCGGGCTTCGGACAATCGAGTCGCCAGTCGACGATCTCCGGAGTCGGAGTGCCGGTTATGTAGTGCGTTTTCCCGCGCGCCTCTTCAGTGGCTCGGTGCGAAGGACGCACCGGGCTTAACAAGGCACGGCTGGCTGGGAACGGCTTGTCTGCCACCGCTAATCGGCCCACGGGGACCACAAGGTGAGACACTATTACGTCCTAAGCAGCCCGGCGCTGCGGGCTACGGCTTCCGTGGAGGCTAGTGTTGGTTGGTGGTGGCCACAGAATCGCACGCCGGCCGCCGTTCGCCGTAAATTGCAGTGTCCAACATTATCCAATTAATAAATCGTCAATTGACACCCGAAAGGCTAGCGAACAAAATGGCGACCTCGAAGGTGGTTACGCATTTAATGCACTTTAATGAGACGCCGAAGTGTGAACAGGTTAATGGCAGTTATTTAACGAGGAACACAGTATTAGAGCCTTCGTCCAGGTTTAATGGTACTGTTGATTCATCGTTACAAACCTCTCGTAGCGGTAGCAAACGTTATCGCCCTCCAATGCTAGCTCTCCCGATGCGATCCGCGAGCATAGCGCCAACAGAAGGGTCCCAAAGAACTGACCCACGTAACGTGCTGCTCTATTCCTCATTTCGATTGCACTACACCAATATTGGCATAACTCCCGTCAGATAGCAGACGAATCCCTTGATTCACCAACAAAATCGACCACTAATACTGTTCGCTTAACACAACACAATCACTGTCGGTTCCGGAAGTGGTTTCGGTCCCGGTTGTCGCCGTGAATGTCGTAGCCAAAACTACTCTGCACACTGAGTCACTTCACGCACGCGTTGCCGTTTCGTATCGGTCAGAAGTCACCAGAACACTGACACATCCGCATCAGCCGCCAAGATCATCTTGCCCGCGCCCCGGGAAATCGTAGCTCGGAAGCGTAACAAGATAAAATGATCAAATTCAATTTAGCTACCCATCGGCGGATTACGCGGCGAGGCCCCGGACGTCCGCGCCGACCACCGCATTTGGCCTGCACTCGGCGCATAAGGCGGCGGCATCGGGCCGATCGGGTGAACTGCACTTGATCTTGGCCGTCCGTCGTCGTTGTCGCTTGCCCGTTGATCCGTCAACGGTTATGGCACGCAGCTGGCAGGTTGCAATGGCCCCGGTAAGGGCAACGGCGCGCGATGCTGACCCTTGGCAGGCTATATTTATCAGCTCGGGCAGCGCAAAGGACTACGCGCCATTCCCCGTGCGGGTTGGCTTTGGGGCTGCAATTAAAACTCGTGTTCGTACATTCGGGATCCCCGGCGCTGTTTGTTCTGGGGAAAAGAACTAATTAAAAGTGGCCCGAAAAGGAGCTTCACTCGGAGTTTGACGCGTCGTTGTGACCCTACGAAACAGGCATCGGAGTTCGTCAGCCGAATCATAAATGCGCAGGAGATGTGGTAAGTATTTGAGCGCATCAACTCAAGTGCGGAGATTCCTCTCCGTCTCGAGAGCGTCCGAAATGAATCAACGGAGAAAGATCATCCAATCGGCAAGTGCCGGTTCCTCGTTCGTCAGTTGAAACAGTCGGCGAAACATCGGAGAAACAAAAACCCGTCACTCGTCGTCAATTGAAGCAAATTGTCTTCGCTTTACGGCGCTGCCGAGTTCCGATTTCCTGGGTGCGGCAACCCGCGAAGCGGCAATGAACTTGAATGGGTCGGGGACGGACCCGCCGTTGGACTGCACAAACATAATTTGGAGCATATGATTTATTACTCAACATTATTACTAAACAACGAAACAGTGGGACTCTACGAACTCTTTTCTTATGTCTATTTTGCTACAGAGAGGTGCAACGGTTATGTTGCTTATGCTAGCTGACGGCGTACAAGGGCGCTGATCAAGCAGGAAATCGTTAGCACCAGCCAGCTGGCTAGCTGCGCCTGCACCGCAACATTGTAGAACCCGCCAAACACTTGCAGGTTGGCCGTCTCGATGCTGTGCTTGCAGTAGTCACCGTCGTAGATCCAGCCGACGTACTCGTTGTTGCGCAGGTTCTCGTTCCGCAGCCACTCCTCGAGCGGGCGGAAAAATTCACGCAATGCCGACCCGTCCAGCCGGCCCTCGCCGATTACCTCCTGCAGGACCTGCTGCCACGGCTGTGACGTGCCGCGCTCCATTAGCTTTCTGTAGGGAGAGAGAGACAGAGAGAGAGAGACCGAATGGTGGCAAAATGAGCAGCTTGTGGAGACTTATTTCGTTTAACATCGCGATACGGATTGGCTTAAGCGGTGCTCTCTGAAGGCTCTTGAAAGGACTGCAACTGCACCGAGCTGCATACGGTGGCCACTTGGCGCCCAGCTCTACGCATTACGCAAGCCGCGCAACCGGCCCGCGGTTGGACCCAGCGAGCCCAGTTCCCAGCGGGCGCAAATCAAACGTTGCGGGCTACAATTACGCGAGACGGCCGATGCATCATCGCCGACCTGAAAGGACGCCTGGCCTGCGTTTCGCTATCCGTCAGGCCGGGCAACGTCACGGCAAGAATTATGGTTCTTCTGATTGGTGTGAAGCGGTGAGAAGCCTGTGACAGCAAACGGGACCTTTCAAGTGACAGCCTATCCAGCGAACCGATCCGGAGTGTGATGGTTGATTTGGTTCCCGGTACAAAGCGACTGGATGAACCGATCCTAATGATCGAGGCCTTCACACAAAAAAGCATCCTAATCCGAGCCCCAAAAAGGAGCGCTCGCCGGCCATCAAACTTTTATTGGGAACCCTGCAGTTTTCTTCTTTATCGACCACACTATCTACCAACAAGGTACTTATCGTCTACTTACGTGAGCGCTCAGCTAAACTGTCACTAACTGTCTAACAGCGGGATCAGTCCGCCTTTCCCGATTACTTAATCGTCCAGAAAAAGGTTCCCCCGATCCCACATCGTCGACCAAGCGAAGGGACGGTGAATGGCACCGGCCACCAGCCCACCCATAACAAGTGTTTCCATCCATCAACCACGCACCGGTTGGCGCAGTTGATGTAACTATCAAAAACAAAACCATCAAACTTTTGGGGCCCGGCCAAAGAACGGCGGTCGGTCCGCCGTTCCTCCAATTAAAACTCCGCCCGAAACTGGGTCACATTGGGGTTCGTTTTTCCCTTTATTTTCATCCACCTGCGTCCGGCTGCGTTCCCGATATCGGTGACATTTCGGTGTCGGTGTTCGTTTGGGGCGCCAGTGGCCTTGGGGGAAGGTACGAAAATCTTACGTGCCTTCCACAATCTCCCTCAACCGTCGGTAACTGGAACTGGAAGATAGCAAACAAACCCCGAACCGGGGGATGCAACTCACTTGAGAATGTTGCCGGCCGCCGGCTGGCGGTAGATGTCACACTTATGCAACGGCTTCGTGGGGTCCTGCGGGTCGTACTGTCCGGCGGCGGTGCAGAGCGAGCGATAGATTTGAAACTGCAGCACGTTCGAGAAGAAATACCTACGGAGCAGTGGTGAAAGGGGTGAAAAAAAATGAATAATAATTAGACATACAAGCGGACAATCGCCCTACGCCCTAACAACGAGCCCCGCCGTAGCCGAAAGTCGGTAGATCGAATGGGTCCGATATGAGGGCGGGCGGTGCAGTGGTGTGCCTTTCTGCCTGTTGCCTAATGCCTGTTGCATGGGCCAGTGAAAACCGGCCAGTGCACCGAAAAGCCAACATAAATATAACGAAAACAAGTTCGGAAAATAATGGTTCCCTAAACCCGGGAGAAGGAACAACCAGACCGGTGCGGTGCTGCATTGCCGGCGCCATACACGATCGACGCATTGCACAATGATGCTGCGGCGGCGGCGGCAGTCGGCGTAAAAGGTACCCCACACGTGGTCGGGTCTCTTTTCCCCGGGAAACCGGCAAGTCATTGTGTTCTGGCGGAATACATAACCGTAATAAGCCGGGGACCGTTTCTTTCGATAGCACCCCAAAAAAGGGAGCAAGGCGATCGCTGATCACCGCTGTACTGAAGAAGTGTGTTTCGCAAAATCGCGTAAGCAAATATTGTAATTGCCCACGAAGCCAAGCGATAATGTCAGTCATTAGCGGTGGTCCCGTTTGATGGCCATATTTAATTAATTAAATGTACCCCCCACCGGGAGGGGGTTCGTCGTTTCACGCCCGTCCGTGGTCTGCCCTAGGCCCGGTGCCGAAATCTGATTGGAGTCCAATGCCGCGGCGCGATTAGCGATGATTGATTAAATTCCACTCCACGCTGTCGGTCTCGTTGAACTCTGTCGCTGAGGTTGATGACGGGCGCCGCGGTGCTGAAGGTCCTTTTCACCATCGGCGCGCCTCGGTGTGTTTCGCTGATTGATAATTCTGATCGATCAATTTGGAGTGCGCGGGGGGCGCTGATTGATAGCTGCCGGTAGCCGGTGGCCGGGACCGTGGCTGACTAAAACCCAGTAGCCGGGACCCCGGGATCACTATTTTGCGAACGATTTGATACTAATCTGCGGGCCACTGATTGGGGGTAAGCCTTTCATCGGCGACTGACAGAACGGACAGCTGCGGGGTGCTGTCGCCTCCGCCTTTGGATCGTTCATTTTCTTCCCCGTGCAATTTCGAGCAAAGGCTCCCGGTGCGTTCCCGGGAAAGTACGAGCCGGTAAAATAATGATAGACACGGCCACAGATAGTTCACTTTTACATAATAATCGCCCCGACAAACGGGAACCGCCGTGGCCGTTCTGGCGGCCGACGATCGTAATCATGATCATGCCCGATTATGCTTCGAGGTTCGAGGAAATTGAAAAGAAATGCTTGCGAAGGGTCCGCCCGCTTTGTCCGCCGTCGCAAATTTATCGTTTATCTCAGCTCTGTGTAGGCCGGCCACGGCCACTGAAGGCGACTCGCAGCATTCGCACCCTCTCCCCGAAACGGGCTTCTCGGGATGAAGCAATCGAACGTGCGGCGGCCAATCTTTCCACACAAAGCAGGTCGCATTGTGGTTTAAGTTTCTAATCCCAATCTGAGTTAAAGCTTGGCCACGAACACGGCAAAGGTCAGCCAAATGATGATCGAATTGAGGCTGCGTGCGTTCAGGTGCTCCGTAAGCCATTTCGAAGAACGTGTGACGAGGCTAAGAGGATGGCGAGAAAGAAAATGTCATAAATGGCATCACGAGAGCCGTTCAGCCGTGTGATTCGTGATTTACTGCTCATCGGATTATGGATTGGCATCGAAATTTGCGCCTCAATTCGCACCACGGCCGGCGTGGACGTCTTCTTATTTAATGGGCCCCTAAGTGAGTGCGCAGCGAGCGGGCTCCATTGGAAGGTGCAGCCCGAAATTAATTAACCACAAAAAGCCCTCCGGTTTGGCTCGGCCAAGGGGGCTTAGCAACAAAAAAAAAATTACAGACCTTACGGAGATAAACAAAAAAACCAAACAACAAACGTAGTTGTCATCTCCGATGGGAACAGCCTCTGCCACTGGAATTAAATGCTACATTATGCAACGCTTCATTGAACCGCAAATATCAAGGACGCCTTCCTGGGCCAGCTGAGCGACATTCACGACATCGAAATCTCGTTCTGACAGAATGTGTGTTATCAAACCAGTTCATCGCGCGGCATCGACAAATGTCGACACCACCGCCAGGCCGCGCGAGCATTACCGCGCCATTATTTATGCTGCTGTGAATTGCTGAATGGCCGTGACGAGCAGCACTTGAATGTTTTCTATCAATCGTCACCGATTGGGAAACGATCGGACGATCGGTCATCTCCGGCGGCCAGAACCTTCAGAGGGTGACATTTTTCACTTGTCAACCGCCGGATGCGTTCCGGGCACCCGGAGGGGCCGGGGGAGTGAAGAAATTGGAGACGGACGGCACATTAGCCGCGTGTGTGTGTCCCAATCTCAAGAGAGACAGACGCCGGTCACGGTTCGGTTCGGCCGGTTCGTCCCCGGCCATGTGGTGAAGCTTGGTACGTTAAGTACGCGCACTGTTGCGTAGTGGCGCGTAGTCGATCAGCGTCGTTTGCCGGTTAATTAGCCGACCGCTGGGCTGGCCCCGACCCCGGCCCCGGCCGCCCGGACCCGACCCGTTTAGTCCGACCCGGTCGCATTTACGTAATTTGGCTGCTCGTCTGAATCACATCGTCTCCTTTCGCGCGGTCGCCACTATTGAATCCGCTTCAGGGTTGCTGTCGTCGTCGTCGTCGTTGTTACTGTGGCCACCTTTGTTTGTTTGCGCTGCTCCGCTGCTGACCCACATCGCTCGGACGGCAAGCATATCTTATGCCCTTCATTTATTCACCGCACACCTGCTTTCACGACGAAGCCGACGACGACACCGTCGCGAAATCGCGGTAGCGCGGTGCGCGGTTTTTTTTTCGGGGCCTTCCTTTTCCGCAACAGCAGCCATTAGGTCAGTGTTCAAGGCCGTGCCCCTGTTCCGTGTTTCCCGTCGCGCGCATCGCGGTGACCCAATTTTCGCCCGCCCGGCGCGAAGGGCTTTCACTCGGCGCCCCGGACTTGGTCGTGCATTCCGCTCACCGGCCAGCGATGATGGAATTATGTCCGGTCGCCGGTGGCCCCCCGGGGCCGGACTTGCTTCATCCGGGCCCGAGTCGTGATCGGTGATTCCGCACCGGTCTCCGGGTCTCCAACTCGGTTACCACATTCGCCCATCGTCGGTACGGCGAAAAAGCCGGATCGAAACCGGAGAACCGTGTCAGGTTGCGCGATACCGGCGTGTCAGGTTCCACCATTTGTCTTTGCGGGACAAATGGTCGAGACGAGACGGTCGGGCTGAAGAAGCGTGCCGATCTGGTGATCTGGTTCGATCCGTGCGATCGATTATGACCGAGAGCGATCGATCTCATTTGTACCGATCTGTTCTTAAGATTTGCTATGCTTCTCATGAGTTTGTGTCGGTTTTTGATTATTTTTTAAATTATTAAACGCACTTAATGCGCAGTCCTTCAACGGGTCAAACCCGGGTCCTAGTAATGGACCCGTAATCTGTCACAGTTTACTGCCGAGCAATGCAATGTTCATGTACCATTTTATCGTTCGCTCATAAACTCCAAAACTCAACAATCCACAGTGACCTCTCTACTTTACTGCTTGGTGCTCGATTTAACGGCAATCGTTATAAATCAGCGACAATTGGCGTAGCGATTTGATGCTCGACCGTGGACCGATGCCAGGTGCCGAGTGCTTCCGATTCTGTGGCACGTTCCACAGCAAACAATGTCAAATCGAATACCAAGCTTCTGACGGTGGGCGAAAGGAAAGGCTCAT
>NC_069145.1:67433953-67466465 GCF_943734635.1 Anopheles cruzii | reverse complement strand
CTCGGGCTACGTTCACTCGAGCATAGGAGACGGTCAGCACAGGCTCTGTTTGCTTTTAAGATTTTGACTTTTCGTATTGACTCGCCAACACTCCTGTCTCGTATAAATTTGTCTGTCCCTTTCCGATGCTTGAGACGACGACCCAACCTGGAACTTAGAGTTGACGCGCGGTCTTCCCTATCTGGGCATAATGATCCATTGCTTTCTCTGTGTCGTACTTACAACAACTACTCGTCGCTTCTCGATGTTAATATGTCCCTCGATCAGTGTCGTGATGTGTTTGCTTTCATGTCTTCTTGGTAAATGTTTCGTCCTCGTTATTGTCTCCGGTGTCTTGCACAAATATCGGTTACCAGCTTCGTCGTTGCGTTTCGTCAGTTTGGTTAGTGGTTAGTGGTTTAAGTGATAGGTTAAGTCTTTTTTGTCAATTAGGCTAAGCTGCCCGTTGACTGTTTTCCAATAAATAAATAAATAATCCGAGCCCCAAAAAGGAGCGCTCGCCGGCCATCAAACTTTTATTAGGGACCCTGCAGTTTTCTTCTTTATCGACCACATTATCTACCAACAAGGTACTTATCGTCTACTTACGTGAGCGCTCAGCTAAACTGTCACTAACTGTCTAACAGCGGGATCAGTCCGCCTTTCCCGATTACTTAATCGTCCAGAAAAAGGTTCCCCCGATCCCACATCGTCGACCAAGCGAAGGGACGGTGAATGGCACCGGCCACCAGCAACCCCATAACAAGTGTTTCCATCCATCAACCACGACCACGCACCGGTTGGCGCAGTTGATGTAACTATCAAAAACAAAACCATCAAACTTTTGGGGGCCTGGGCAAAGAACGGCTGTCGGTCCGCCGTTCCTCCAATTAAAACTCCGCCCGAAACTGGGTCACATTGGGGTTCGTTTTTCCCTTTATTTTCATCCACCTGCGTCCGGCTGCGTTCCCGATATCGGTGACATTTCGGTGTCGGTGTTCGTTTGGGGCGCCAGTGGCCTTGGGGGAAGGTACGAAAATCTTACGTGCCTTCCACAATCTCCCTCAACCGTCGGTAACTGGAACTGGAAGATAGCAAACAAACCCCGAACCGGGGGATGCAACTCACTTGAGAATGTTGCCGGCCGCCGGCTGGCGGTAGATGTCACACTTATGCAACGGCTTCGTGGGGTCCTGCGGGTCGTACTGTCCGGCGGCGGTGCAGAGCGAGCGATAGATTTGAAACTGCAGCACGTTCGAGAAGAAATACCTACGGAGCAGTGGTGAAAGGGGTGAAAAAAAATGAATAATAATTAGACATACAAGCGGACAATCGCCCTACGCCCTAACAACGAGCCCCGCCGTAGCCGAAAGTCGGTAGATCGAATGGGTCCGATATGAGGGCGGGCGGTGCAGTGGTGTGCCTTTCTGCCTGTTGCCTAATGCCTGTTGCATGGGCCAGTGAAAACCGGCCAGTGCACCGAAAAGCCAACATAAATAAAACGAAAACAAGTTCGGAAAATAATGGTTCCCTAAACCCGGGAGAAGGAACAACCCAACCGGTGCGGTGCTGCATTGCCGGCGCCATACACGATCGACGCATTGCACAATGATGCTGCGGTAAAAGGTACCCCACACGTGGTCGGGTCTCTTTTCCCAAACCGACAAGTCATTGTGTTCTGGCGGAATACATAACCGCAATAAGCCGGGGACCGTTTCTTTCGATAGCACCCCAAAAAAGGGAGCAAGGCGATCGCTGATCACCGCTGTACTGAAGAAGTGTGTTTCGCAAAATCGCGTAAGCAAATATTGTAATTGCCCCCGAAGCCAAGCGATAATGTCAGTCATTAGCGGTGGTCCCGTTTGATGGCCATATTTAATTAATTAAATGTACTCCCCCCCGGGAGGGGGTTCGTCGTTTCACGCCCGTCCGTGGTCTGCCCTAGGCCCGGTGCCGAAATCTGATCGGCGTCCAATGCCGTGGCGCGATTAGCGATGATTGATTAAATTCCACTCTACGCTGTCGGTCTCGTTGAACTCTGTCGCTGAGGTTGATGACGGGCGCCGCGGCGCTGAAGGTCCTTTTCACCAACGGCGCGCCTCGGTGTGTTTCGCTGATTGATAATTCTGATCTATCAATTTGGAGCGCACGGGGGGCGCTGATTGATAGCTGCCGGTAGCCGGTGGCCGGACCGTGGCTGACTAAAACCCAGTAGCCGGGACCCCGGGATCACTATTTTGCGAACGATTTGATACTAATCTGCGGGCCACTGATTGGGGGTAAGCCTTTCATCGGCGACTGACAGAACGGACAGCTGCGGGGTGCTGTCGCCTCCGCCGTTGGATCGTTCATTTTCTTCCTCGTGCAATTTCGAGCAAAGACTCCCGGTGCGTTCCCGGGAAAGTACGAGCCGGTAAAATAATGATAGACACGGCCACAGATAGTTCACTTTTACATAATAACCGCCCCGGCAAACGGGAAGCCGTGGCCGTTCTGGCGGCCAACGATCGTAATCATGATCATGCCCGATTATGCTGCGAGGTTCGAGGAAATTGAAAAGAAATGCTTGCGAAGGGTCCGCCCGCTTTGCCCGCCGTCGCAAATTTATCGTTTATCTCAGCTCTGTGTAGGCCGGGTGTAGGCCACTGAAGGCGACTCGCAGCATTCGCACCCTCTCCCCAAAACGGGCTTCTCGGGATGAAGCAATCGAACGTGCGGCGGCCAATCTTTCCACACAAAGCAGGTCGCATTGTGGTTTAAGTTTCTAATCTGAGTTAAAGCCTGGCCACGAACACGGCAAAGGTCAGCCAAATGATGATCGAATTGAGGCTGCGTGCGTTCAGGTGCGCTCCACACTCCACAAGCCGCGCTTCGCGGAACGTGTGACGAGGCTAACTGGGATGGCGAGAAAGAAAATGTCATAAATGGCATCACGAGAGCCGTTCAGCCGTGTGATTCGTGATTTACTGCTCTTCGGATTATGGATTGGCATCGAAATTTGCGCCTCGATTCGCACCACGGCCGACGGCGTGGCGTGGACGTCTTCTTATTTAATGGGCCCCTAAGTGAGTGCGCAGCGAGCGGGCCCCATTGGAAGGTGCAGCCCGAAATTAATTAACCACAAAAAGCCCTCCGGTTTGGCTCGGCCAAGGGGGGGCTCAGCAACAACAAAAAAATTTACGGACCTTACGGAGATAAATAAAAAACCAAACAACAAACGTAGTTGTCATCTCCGATGGGAACAGCCTCTGCCACTGGAATTAAATGCTACATTATGCAACGCTTCATTGAACGGCAAATATCAAGGCCGCCTCCTGGGCCAGCTGAGCGACATTCACGACATCGAAATCTCGTTCTGACAGAATGTGTGTTATCAAACCAGTTCATCGCGTGGCATCGACAAATGTCGACACCACCGCCAGGCCGCGCGAGCATTACCACGCCATTATTTATGCTGCTGTGAATTGCTGAATGGCCGTGACGAGCAGCATTTGAATGTTTTCTATCAATCGTCGCCGATTGGGAAACGATCGGACGATCGGTCATCACCGGCGGCCAGAACCTTCAGAGGGTGACATTTTTCACTTGTCAACCGCCGGATGCGTTCCGGGCACCCGGAGGGGCCGGGGGAGTGAAGAAATTGGAGACGGACGGCACATTAGCCGCGTGTGTGTGTCCCAATCTCAAGAGAGACAGACGCCGGTCACGGTTCGGTTCGGCCGGTTCGTCCCCGGCCATGTGGTGAAGCTTGGTACGTTAAGTACGCGCACTGTTGCGTAGTGGCGCGTAGTCGATCAGCGTCGTTTGCCGGTTAATTAGCCGACCGCTGGGCTGGCCCCGACCCCGGCCCCGGCCGCCCGGACCCGACCCGTTTAGTCCGACCCGGTCGCATTTACGTAATTTGGCTGCTCGTCCGAATCACATCGTCTCCTTTCGCGCAGTCGCCACTATTGAATCCGCTTCAGGGTTGCTGTCGTCGTCGTCGTCGTTGTTACTGTGGCCACCTTTGTTTGTTTGCGCTGCTCCGCTGCTGACCCACATCGCGCAGACCGCAAGCATATCTTATGCCCTTCATTTATTCACCGCACACCTGCTTTCACGACGAAGCCGACGACGACACCGTCGCGAAATCGCGGTAGCGCGGTGCGCGGTTTTTTTCGGGGCCTTCCTTTTCCGCAACGGCATCCATTAGGTCAGTGTTCAAGGCCGTGCCCCTGTTCCGTGTTTCCGCGCGTCGCGCATCGCGGTGACCCAATTTTCGCCCGCCCGGCGCGAAGGGCTTTCACTCGGCGCCCCGGACTTGGTCGTGCATTCCGCTCACCGGCCAGCGATGATGGAATTATGTCCGGTCCCCGGTGGCCCCCGGGCCAGGCTTGCTTCATCCGGGCCCGAGTCGTGATCGGTGATTCCGCACCGGTCTCCGGGTCTCCAACTCGGTTACCACATTCGCCCATCGTCGGACGTCGAAAAAGCCGGATCGAAGCCGGAGAACCGTGTCAGGTTGCGCGATACCGGCGTGTCAGGTTCCACCATTTGTCTTCGCGGGACAAACGAGACGGTCGGGCTGAAGAAGCGTGCCGATCTGGTGATCTGGTTCGATCTGTGCGATCGATTATGGCCGAGAGCGATCGATCTTATTTGTACCGATCTGTTCTTAAGATTTGCTATGCTTCTCGTGAGTTTGTGTCGGTTTTTGATTATTTTTTAAATTATTAAACGCACTTAATGCACAGTCCTTCAACGGGTCAAACCCGGGTTCTAGTAATGGACCCGTAATCTGTCACATTTTACTACCGAGCAATGCAATGTTCATGTACCATTTTTATCGTTCGCTCATAAACTCCAAACTCAACAATCCACAGCGACCTCTCTACTTCATTGCCTGGTGCTCGATTTAACGACAATCGCTACAAATCAGCGACAATTGGTGTAGCGATTTGATGCTCGACCGTGGACCGATGCCAAAGTGTCGAGTGCTTCCGATTCTGTGGCACGTTGCAGAGCAAACAATGTCAAATCGATTACCAAGCTTCTGACGGTGGGCGAAAGGAAAGGCTCACTCGCGATCAGATCGCACTTGACCCGGATTGAAAAGGAGTCCTTCTTCGAACGAGTCGCCGTTAAAGTTCAACGCAGCATTTCTTAAGCATAAAAATGCAACCAGCTTCAGGATTCGCGTTACACCAGCGTGTTGGAATAAATTCGGCGTCTGCCGGCGTGCGGTTGTGATGGTATGTCCGTGATTTATGTGCCCTAATCGGGCTGTCCACGCGGCCTGGCGTATCACACACTGCACACCGCTCTCGACAACGATTCGATCGCGATCGATTTATTACCCTCGAGCGGCGATTAGAGTCCTAGCCTCGGCCCGCGCCAAACGGCCAAACAGCATAATTGTCGATTCGTGCCGCTCGATGCGGGCTTTCCGCGACTCGCGAAACCGTTTGATTTATTGTTTATTTGCTTCTCGCCTTTCAACGAGATGGCGCTCCGTTCGCCAGCGATTGATGATCGGTTGGCGCGGGCCGGGCCCGCATCGTCGATCGCGGAGTGGAGTGTGGATAGCTCGTGGTGTGGTTAGGCTCGCCGGTTAGCATAAAAGATGGGCCACCACCAAACCCAAAGATGGTCGTGGCACGAACAACCAAAAACCAGGGCACAGCGCCGAAAGGTACTTCAGACGGCACCGAAAAAAAGGCGCTTTAGTGGCGCTTGCGAAAACATCCTTTAGGTGCATTATTTATGCTCACCGCGGGTCTTGCGATCGGTGTACCGCGTAAAGTGGCGTTCTTTCGCCTTAGTGTCATTAGTACCACAAACTTGAGCACTTCAACGAGCTGGCCGATCGCCGTGTCCCAAATGGATTCTGACGGCGGCGGCGACGGCGGGTGTAATTAAATCTCTCATCTCACCTGCTCGCTGCGAACGAACTCGCTTTTTCCTTCATCGCACTCTAATGGTGCGCGATCGTAAGCCTTGTTTTTTATTCCACCTGCGTCTTGGGCCCCAGCTGGGTGCTCGGCACTTGACGTGTGCGCCCAGCACGCAGAAAAATGGTTTGCCGTTCGTTCGACAATGTCATTAAATTTCTTCCACCACCTCCACCAGCTGGTGCTGCTCAGATGCAGTCGATCCGGCACGCGGCTGGGTTCAAGTACGTTCATTGGGTGCGCAAAACATCCGCGTCGCCGACAGCCTCTGCGGCTGCGTCAGGCATTCGATGTGAGTAGACCGAGACGATTCTTCGGCTGCCTCGGAGGCCGATTGCGAAGAACATGCGACTCCGGTGCGCGAAATGTCTCAGTGACGGAAGGCACACCGGGCGCCATCGATCAGAAGCTCCATCAGGTCTCAGGTGGTCCCGGGCTGCCCGATTGGCCCGATGTTAATGTGCGCTTTCAATCAATCGCCGCGATTCGAGGCTCAAGAATTTGTTGCAGAGCGAAGCGATTTTAACGATCGTTATGCAATTATTGGAAGGTGATTCTCGCTTGCTCGCCTGCCGACCCGATTGGTGGTGATCACTGGATTCTTTCTTTCTGTTAGTGTTAGTGAAGGAAAGCTTGGCATAAATTCTACTGATTATTTAAGTGACTTTAAGTAAAAAAGTCGCAGCCCGCAGCGTGCTGTCCGGCGGGGTGTTGAAATCCCCCATTTATCCACCGCAACTGCAGTGTCCGACATATCCCGCAATCAGATAATCTTGCTGCTGCTGGTTTGGCTGGTTGTTGAAACGCTTTTGTCACAACTTTGTAGAGTCGGAGCCGGCGTCAACCGCGGTCGGTGGCATAGATGCAAATTCTATTGCAGAACCGGCAACCACCCCCCCGCTGGCGTGTGGCTCATCTTGAGTTGTTTGTGCTATGTGCTCCAGCCACCGCCATCGTGACTGACCGTCTGGTGTCCGTGTTATAACGAAATGGTTGCAGGAAAAGGCAAGCAAAAAAAATACCCACGTACCACCACTCGAGACGCTCCGGGTCCGCTAGGAATCGGGGCTTTCGTGGGAGGCCGACTGGTGGCCGGCGCAACGCCGGATCGGTCGAACATGATTTTCCTGCCATGACTGGTTTGCCGGGGCCAGCCGGTGTGGGGGGCCCGGCACACAAACGGCTCGTCGCTACCGTCACGCTCAGGCCCACCTCAGGGCGTTTGACGGCGCGTAAGACCATCATAACCTATTTTTTCGATTTACCCGGGCGACGCCAGGGTCCTTCGCATACTTTTCACCACCACCACCCCTCCGAGAACACCGACCGAGTGGTCGGGCGCACGGGCGGGAAGCGAAGGCGGGCACAACCGGGCCAAGGGGACTCATTACATAAAGGCTCTCGAGAGAAGGCTACGTAGGCTACTGCGAGTGCAACCGCGTGTCTATTGCGCTGCGGTGGCGCCGGCCACTGCTGCTGCTTAAACGATCATGGACCAAACCCCCCCACCCCCCCTCCCTGATATGCATATCCCGGATCGATGAGGTAGGTCGGCGGCGGCAAACTAAATAGATCAGCAACCGCCGACCGAACAATATCCATCCGAATGGGCTCGGTTTATCTCATTACTACCGTAAGTGGACAGACTGCCGGCCGCCTGCATGATCTGTCGAACAGACCTCTGAATCAGTTGGAAGTAATGTTCAGAGTTCGGTACACAGTGCTCGGCTCGTTTATTAGCTTAAGGACAGAACAAAAGTGTCCAGACCCAGATGGTATGATTTGTGGGCCGCTGACAAATGCGCTGTAGTCCACTCCGCTGTAGTCCACTCCGCCATTAATTTTGTCATTCACCTTGCGGTCCGATCGATCGCCCCGAAGAATGGCAGCCGACCGCACAGCACAGAAGCACCCTCCGAAAGCCCGATGGAACCGAAAAGAGTTATTGTAATGTTTTTTGCAAAGGTGTCCCCCGCAACGAGCCCAACAAATCCGACAAAAGTCCGGCGATCCTCGGGCGATTCGCGCGCAAAACTGTGTCATTCCGCGGTTATGCAATGCACGAACGTGCGGCGATCGTCTGTCCGGCGGCCGGCCCCCTTCGCTTTCCTCGTAAACTGATACTGGTACGGTGAGATTTATTGCACTTCCGTGGATGTTTTATGTGCGCTGCGTTTGGCGAATTTTGTGACGTCTTATCTTTGAACCGGGCCGGGTGGGCCAGATAAAGAAGTGCGCTTGCCGCAAGATCGGCCACGCAAGTAGGGCAAGCCTTTCGGAGTCGGAACTGGTCGGGGCGGTGAAGGTTGCAGCGTGACCGGTAAGCCATCTTCGTCACCGGCACGACGACGACGACGACAGGCCGTCGGTCGGTCGGTGAAAGATGCATAAATAATCAATCATGCATGCGGCCCGGGCGGAATACTAATGGTTCGATGGCCGGCTCCGGTTGCATGATAATTATTTTATTAATACATTTTTTTCGAGAAGCGCATATTCATCGCCGGCGAGGAGGTGGGATGAGTGTCATAAATAAGTGAACAACTTCTGTGTTTCCGTTTCCCAGAGGGCAGCCGGGATGGCAGGCAGGCGGGGTGACAAGCGACAGCCAGAAAGCCCCCCCCGGGCGGGTTCGTCGCTTCGCAGATGATGAAATCGTTCGTCTGCAGCTTGACTGTAATTGACTTACCGCGAAACCGTACCGACGTACCGAAAACCGAGCCGGCCGTGGTCGTTGGCGTCAAGCCGAGTCGGAGTGATGCAACTGTGCTGCATCGCGACGCGACAACGGCCCGGACAACAGCAGCAGCAGGATGGCAACACACATGTGCGGCCCGAGCATAGTGCATGACGCATGCAAGACCCTTCCCGGGCTGTG
This sequence comes from Anopheles cruzii, assembly GCF_943734635.1. Classification (NCBI taxonomy): domain Eukaryota; kingdom Metazoa; phylum Arthropoda; class Insecta; order Diptera; family Culicidae; genus Anopheles; species Anopheles cruzii. The sequence continues at coordinate 67,457,678 of NC_069145.1, read as the reverse complement.
GTTGGCCGGGAAAGAAACCCAAACGGCGGCGGCGGCGGCGACGGTACGGTGCGATCAGAACATACCGAGCCCGGATAGACCCGGCAGGGGACACCGGGTCGTTCGATTCGAGTGCATCGAATAAATACAGACCACTCGGGAGCTGAGGACGGTTTCACAACACATCCACCCCCAGCAGGCGAGCGAACGAGGCTCCTTTTATGCGATCGATGCCGGCGGCAGTACGTTGCAATGCAGTGCATTATGACCCCTGCGAACACCGGACAAGCGAACTCGAATGTAACGGTTTCGTTTCAAAACAATTATGCTCCTTAAATTGAATATCGATTCAAGTCGAGCTGAAGCGAAAACTTTCATTTCATTACAATAAATGATGATTTTGTTTTAAGAATTCAAGCCATCAAGCCATCGTCGACCAAGCTGCAAGCAAACGCAATGATTTCGTATTTACATTCGGAGCTTTCAAATATTTTTGATGCCTTGTCATAAACAGTCGAAAGCGTGTTATTATCAACCGCAACGGGGCCGGAAAGTTGGGCAAGAAAATGTGATCCCACCGATCGGGGGTGAGGAAACTGAGCGCTGCTTCGTAGCGATCGTGCGCTCCATTAGGGCCGATCTGTTCTCTCGGCCCGGCTTCAAGTTCCCACTCGACCGGCAGCACTTCTTCAAGCATACTTCTGCAACCACCGGGTTCGAGACGGGTTCCGAGAGCGTCTGCCTCCGAAGTGGAAGAAGATTAAATCATTTCATGCTTGTATCGCACCACGTCTGCGGCCTCCTGTATCGTGTATCATCGACGTACTTTGGCACGCTCTCGTTCATTATCTTGTCCCTGTATCTTGGAACGAGATGATGAATGTACTCATCACTGGCCGTAAATTTGTCGAGCCGGCCGTGGTTGGATCACTACGACCACCGTCCCTCTGCTAGTCCCATTCGAATGTTGTTGTATTAATTTTCAATTTCACTTTACCGGAACACTATTCGGCTTCGCGGTGACACACAAACGGAACAGGTTTTTCCCACGACGCGACGTGTGACGATTCGCATTCCGCCGCTATTTGTATCGCTGATCAAAGGCGCGTAACGGTTACATTGTAGAGGCTCGACTCGGGCGATTGGAAGTCGATCGCGTTCGCGTGCGTTGCGAAAAATGAGATCATGTGAACGAAGGCGCTCCCCGATAAGACTTTATGCAGTCAACTCACATCCATCGGTCGTGCGTCCGTGCGTGATAAAGCGTGGGACGGTGACGGGCATCCTTGCGAAGCGCCATAATCGTCCAAGGGTTTTAGGGACAACCGAACCAAAGCGCGCCCATCGGAAGGGCGATGCCCTAAAACGGAGCGATAACGAAATGCCATGGTCTGGCTGCCGCCACTGGTCGAGCGTGGACCATAATTTATGCTGTCCCTTGATTTGATGAATTGAAGCGCCCACCAATCAGTCTCGGCTAAGGCGAGCGGCGGTGACATCATTATGCCGATCGGGCGGACTATCAATTGTGGCGCACTTGTGACATGTGACTCGTGACTTCTGCGAGCGGTTGGTGAGACAATTTATGACACACTTGCCGTAATTCATTTGCTAAATCTTACTTTAGACCAACCACAAATGTTTCTTCCGTGTTCTAATGTCGGATTAATCAGGCAAATGTTAATGCAGCTGGGTCGAGTAGGGTCGATATCCGGACCACACCCAGCAACAAGACCCACACGCTCGTGATACAACGTTTTCCACTTTTCTCGAAGCGTTGAACCCTTCGCCACGACCGCACGACGTACGCCGCTGTTCGGTGTGAGTTCTTGTGTAAACAAAACACAATTATCTCACCATTTAATGTATACCAACGGGCCATTCATTTCTCGTCCCCCCGGTCTCCGGGTATGTGGCCCCACCGTGCCGTGATCTGATGCAGGACCGGAGATAACATTGCAGACCCCGGGACACGTTACACATTTTCCACATGCCATTTAATGCTCGACATTTGCCCAGCCAACTTTGAGGTTCTCAGCGTGAAGCCCAAGCGTGATCTAGAACGTGGTGCCCCGTCGCCAATGTCGGCCGAGTCGAGCCGTTGTGGAACCCATAATTCCGGGTATCCCGGCCGGCGGTATCGCCCATACTTTTGACTTCACACGGGAAGGGTCACAGCTTAATGCACGATTGCCGAATATATTGAGTAATGGAATCGAAATCAGCCGCCAAGTCAAGGGTCACGGCGGGAGGTATGCTGCCTTGTTTTGTGTTTTGTTTGTCGAGCCGGGCACTTGGGCGCCAGCCGATTGTTGGCGCCGCTGATTGCCAGTAGGTCACACCGAGTGCGTTTCTCAGCATCGCCGCGCGTTTGTGTTGTTGTTGCAAAAGCCAACAGCCGAGCCAAACATACCGAGTTCAGTTCACATTCCGAGGCAACCCCCAAAACAAACCGAAACACCGCCGAGCGGGCCACCGAACCACGATGGTTAATTAATTTATGGATGGTCATTTGTCGGGCACTTGATGCGATTATGCCGCCGCAAGGTGTCCGCTATGCTCGGTGGGCCACTCGCCAACAACCCTCACGCCGGAGATCGCTGGCGTCATTGCGGGCGTTCGACTATCGCAATCGGTGCCGGTAATCTTGAACTAATTATGCCGACCACGCTACATGACCGCCCAGGGCCACGGCACTGTCACGACAATGAGCGCAGAGTGCAGAGTGCCCAAGGCTGAGAATTGGTCCGGCTGCCGACGATGATGCTGATCGGCCACGGGAGCCCAGCTTCACGCACGTTGACCGTTGGACGGAGCCGTGCTTCAGTTTTCTTCTGCCTGCGTTGGAAAATACGGCTTCGTCCTTGAAGCCGTTCGTGTAGAACCTTAAAAAAAGGTTCCGATCCCACTAAACGACGCTCTATTTTACGATCTGCGAACAAACGACACCCAGCCAGTCAGCCGGGGGTGGGGGTTCGGATACGTTAATTTATGACGTAGCTTTCCAAATCGCCGTCCGTGCCCTCGGCACCGGTAGCCTAATTTATTGGTGATGATTGGTTTATCTATTGTTCAACATCGCGAGGCAGAAAATGTGAGAAAACTGTGTTCTAAACGTGACACGCATTTTTCACAATCTTCAGCCGAGCCGAGAAGGTTGCCGCGCGAAGCAGCAACCCAAGAAGACGCCATTTGCTGAGGCCAATTGTTGCCGAGGGCTTGTCTAGTTGCCGTCACGTCAAACAGATCGCGGCTCTTTGGCGACGCCTAATGACGTCGCCGTGAATTACCTGAGAATGATTAAAATGCTATCATCATCCCTCGCCGGGTGAAGACCCGGTTAAGACACTGCGCGACCTCCGGCCAACACATTACACGAGGGCTCGGGCTGTAGAACCCCTGCACACTCTGGGGGGGGCCGTACGTCATTAGGCGTGGAAGAAAACGAGTACCTCAAATTGCCACGCACTTAACACACACGGTGCACAATTTCCCTGTCGACGACCAAGGGTTCTGCGAGATGTAGGTCACATGGGCCCAAGGTTTTCCAAGGTTCACACTTACCTCGCACAAAACATTGATCAATTAACTAGAACCTCCACCATTGTCGGGGTGGCTCCACTCCAAAACCTCGGCCTATGATTGATATGGCAACGTATGGTACTCGAGGAGCACTCGCGCAAGGAAGTCAACTTCCTCCCCAAACGCGTGGTTCTCACCACCGGTCCGAACAACCACGGCCCTGCACGGCCCACTGCCAGAGGCCAACTCAATTAACAAAACCAACGAATTTGCAATCGCAGTTTTGCATGGTGCACGGTACCACCGTTCAAGGTCCTCTGAGTCTGGGCAGCAGACTCAAAGGGTGGGTTTCATTTTCGTCGCTAGGCGGGAAATTATCTGCGCCATCTGCACCGTTGCCCGCACTTCCTGGAACTCACGCGCGCGATCGGAAAACTCCGCACGAAGAACGCGCACACCGCACCGAGAAGAATTAAGTCATTAGAGCAGTGGTGGGTCGCATCGGGTTCGGGTCGGTCCAACATTAGCCCACCGAACCGAACCCGTGGTAGGGTGAACCTTCGTGGCCTTCCGGCGTTCCCACAGCACACGCGGTGCTCTAGATAAAGAAACCGAAACCGGCGTTTACGAGGAGCGATAGCCCGCATGGGGTCCATGAATGAAGCGTGGTTTTGCCACCACTCCAGACACTATGTGGCACTCACCGAAGCACTCACCGAAGTAGTAGCTATACCGCGAAGTAGACGCACGCACTTTTCGCAGACACTCGGCTCACTCACGGGGGGCTCAGCGCGGGCTTTCGGTTTCGTTTCGAAGGTGGGATGGCTCGCGAGGACCGCCCCAAAAACCCGGGCACTCACCGCGAACGCCACGGCGGCGGGGCGATCGCGTCGCGCCGATCGGCACACAGAATCGAATGAAAGTGGATTCCGCAGTTTTAAGTAGTATAAAAGCGGCGACTTAGCACAAATCAGCATCCAGTGCAGTGTCTGGAACCGCACAGTTGCGCACCGCCAAGCAGGAGTAGCAGCAGCAGCAGCCGTCCGCTGAGTCGCAATGAAGTTTTTTGTGAGTAAGCCCGTTCGATTCGATTCGACAAGTGCATCGCGGCACATTGTGAAGTTTGTGGTGATCCGTTGGAAGTTTACTCCCCCGAAAAGTGGTCCAAATTGAATGAACTTTTTCGCTTGATTCAGACAGGACATTCATTAGTGTAGTTGACGATCGTAGGGTTCCACTATGGCCCGGTCCATAAAAAAGGACCTGCAGTTAGAATGGTTCGAAGCACGAGCGTCTGCGGTTCTAACGTCTTTCTCCGTTTCGACTCCGCAGATCTGTCTGTCGGCACTTTTGCTGGTTTCAGCGGCCGCCGCTGAAGCAGAGCAGAAGAAGTCCGAAGCCACCGGCGACAAGGGTGCTGTGCCGTTGGAGAAGAAGCTGGACAAGCGCGGTCTGCTGAACCTGGGCTACGGGTACGGCATTAACGGGCTGGACGTGGGTTACATCGGTGGCGGGCACCACGGTGGTGCGTACCATGATGTCCACGACCATCACTACGGGCACGGGGTGTTCCTCGGCGGGCACACGGACGTCACGAAGACGGTCACGCTCCTGAAGGGCATTCCACAGCCCTACCCAGTGTACAAGCACGTCCCATACACAGTCGAGAAACACGTCCCCTACGCGGTGAAAGTCCCAGTCCCGCAGCCCTACGAAGTTGTCAAGCATGTCCCGGTGCACGTGAAGGAATACGTAAAAGTTCCGGTCCACGTGCCTGCCCCGTATCCAGTGGAGAAAAAGGTCCCGTATCCGGTTCACGTGCCCGTCGATCGTCCTTATCCCGTGAAGGTGTTGGTGCCGCAGCCGTACGAAGTTACCAAGCATGTGCCGTATCCTGTGAAAGTTCCAGTCCCGCAGCCGTACGAAGTTACCAAGCACGTCCCGTATCCTGTGAAGGTGGAAGTGGCCGTCCCAGTGCCGTACGAAGTCGAGCGGAAGGTCCCGGTGGAGGTTAAGGTCCCCGTCGATCGTCCTTACCCGGTGCACGTGGAAAAACCGTATCCAGTAGAAGTGGAAAAACCGGTCCCGTATACCGTCGAGAAGCCAGTCCCGTACCCAGTGCATGTCCCAGTCGACCGCCCATATCCGGTGCACGTGGAAAAGCCCGTCCCCTATCCGGTGAAAGTCCCGGTCCCGCATCCCTATTACGTGGAGAAGAAATTCCCATATTTAGTCGAGCGGCCAGTCCCGGTTCCGGTTAAGGTTCCGATCGATCGTCCTTACCCAGTGACGGTCGAGAAGCACATTCCGGTCGAGAAACCGGTGCCCGTGCCAGTGAAGGTTCCGGTTGCGGTTCCTGTCCCCGTGCACGACGATCACCACCATCATCACCACCATCTCGGACAGCACCTTGATCACCACCATCACCACGACGTGAGCTACACCAGCTTCAGTGGCTACGGACACGACTACAGCTATCACCACTAGATCCTGGTACCCTGGCAGCCCTGTGGACGTGGCGGCACTGCCAACCGGAAACCCACTAACCCACGTGCATTGGAGCGGCGATTGGAGCGATTCTCTCCCTGTCTGTCTGTCTCCCTCGTGTTAATAGCTATTATCACCATCGACCGTGTATCCTTAGGTCTCTCACTCACTCACTCACTCACTCACGTACCTTCGGCGGAACGAAGGACTCACCAGAAATCTCGTAAAAGGTCTACGCATCTCCGCACTCGATGTGATAATGTGATCGTGCAAGCACTGCCCCCCCCCCCACTTTCGATACGTCCCCGTCTTTAATTGTGCATTATTTTTACCCGAATACCGCTGCCGACCCAGTTGGCCGCCGGCTACGCGATCCCGCGGAAATGGAGACGCCCATGTATTGGACGTCCACCTTTTGGACCTAACGAAATTCTCAACGAACCCACATCCGGGACCGGCATTTGTTTTTTAACCACTTTTTGTGCACAAAAATTGCCCATAAAAAACAAAACTCTCGGACACTTCGACACTCGCGGGCGAGGCGGCCGGCCGGCCGGACGCTGAGGCAGCATTCGCCCGGGTAGGCAACATAATGTATATTTTTTTATGATATTTTATGTGTAAATAAGATGAACAATAAACGAAACAAAGATGTTGTACAAAAAAAAACAGAGCAGAGCAGAAGTTTCCCTTAAAGCTGGTTGAATATTTATCACAAGACCCGTCACTTCTGGAGACGTCCGAGGTTTAGGGCGCTTTTCAAGGGCTTTCTCACCATCGCTGGAAGATGTTGACCTCAGCCGCGATCCACGGACAATGGGCCAGCTTCGGTCGAAGCGGGCTAGAACTCCGGATGTGAACGGCCCATTAAACTCGAGCGCCAAGAATCGCAGGAAGTTATGGTCCCCCCAGTAGTCATTCATTATGCAAACGAAGTTGCCCTCGATGTCGGTGGAGGCGCCTGCCTGCCCAGCGGAACATCGAGTGACATCGAGTTGTTCTACGGCACTGGCGACGGTTTTCCGCCGTGCGCTCAAGACGGCCCAAGAAGGGGCCTTGCGCAACACTTGTGCACACACGCGCATAACACGCGTTGCGTTGGTGGTCGTGGGCGAAATTTACGGCACAGGTTGCACGTTTTCCTGGGTCGATTCACCGCACGACTGTGGAATGTTGGGCTCTGTCCCTTTCTATCTCTCGGCCGCTCAGAACGTGGCGCATCTTCCCAGCGGCATCACGGTGCGCGCATCTCCAAACCCGGCGTTCGGGCTCAGATCGACTCTTGGCATGCCACAATCGTAAGACACCCAGCGGGAGCCGGGCCAGCCAGCCGAAGGTATTCGCTTCTCAGCCCTCGCTCGTAACCGATGGCGGCGAGGGCCGATTGTTTCCACGCGCGATGCGGTAATGCCGCGGAGATTCGCGCAAGTCGGTCTCGGCGGGCGGCGGGCGCCCTCGTTTCTTCGACGGCTCGGTGTTTCTGGCCGCCAAAGGTCAAGTGGTCGCGGTTTTGGGAGTCGCGTGTCTCCGCGTGTGGCTTTGGGGTGTTTTCGGGGTGTACATTTTCCGCCCACTTTTCCCGATCCCGCGATCCCGCGATCGGTTCATTGTTGTTTTGGCTGGCTGGCTGGCTGGCTGGCTGGCTGGCGGGATTCGAACTCCGGCTCCGGGGTTTCTCAATCGTAAATTGCATGGCATAACCATTATTGGCACCAGCACCGGCCTGTGGATGGGTATTTTGGAGGGTGAATTTTGCACCACGCCGGAGCATAATGAACAGAGAGACAGAGTCACAATGCACACCCGGCCATTTGATCTTGTTTTTGGAGCGCGCCGGCGGGAAAACTCGGGGCACGAAAGGTGTTGGTGGATGGATGGATACAAAGTGCGAGGCGATGAAAATGGTTAATTTGTTTTGTGAGAGCCACGATTGGTGGGTGGATGATTTTCCGGCCGCTGTAGGAAAGCTGTGTGGTTAGGTTAATGATGCCGATAAAGTTTGAGAGAAATAGATTTACTTCTCATGTGTTGAAGAAAACTAGTTTCTTTTGCGGAGTTCGACTTCTTAGCATTTTAATAATAAGTGTAGTAAAGAGTTAATTTTGTTTGAATTTTGTTTTATTTTATTTCATGATATTAAAATGTGATCCTCACATAGACCAGAACGAAAACAACACATCAAAAATAACTAACAGTTCGAGTAATTACTGACCTTTCGAATGCCAATGTTTGTTTTTAATTTTTCATGCGACATTTATGATAGAAAAACACGATGTTGTTAAAAAAATAACGTAACAGAAAACAATTGAAATAGAAAATAAATGATTAAAACTGATAATAAATGCTTAACGAAGAAAATGATCAGTAAAATATTTTGAAAAAAAAAAAAAAAACGAATAGCCAATACCACTAACAGATGTTCTTCTGGAGGCGTTAGTCAGAAACAATACACTGGCCCACTGGCCTGGCCTCGATCGTATTAAGGAAACAGATGGTGTCAACAGCATGCTGGCCCTAGCCTACTACGTTGCCCTATTTACGGCTCGTTTCAAATTATGATGTCACTTTCCGCGTCAGTCACAGCACAGTAAAGGTTAGCTTCATTCGATAAATTCAAAAAAACATCTTGACAAATTTTTCACCAATTTTTTATATGAACAAGCTATTGAGAGCCAAGCTCAAACGGGAAGCATTATTTAACATCGAACGCGTCCCGGGAACCACCGGACTTTAATGATAACGTTGCACGGAAATAATAATTACCTACAATGTAGCCAAAGGGCGGGATCGGGACGATCTGCCCACCGTGCCGATGTTTTCTGCACGAACGTCATAACGATCGCCATTGTTTTTATTTTGCGCCTCATTAATATTAAACCCTCCCGGCAGGCAGACCGCAGGGTCCACCCGCGGGTAGCTCTCTATCGGCCTCGATAGATCAGCCCAGCTCGACCCTCTAATGTACGATACACAGCAAGCCACAGCAAAACATCGTTCCCTGGTCAACTTTTACTTTCGTCCATCCGGGTCCAGCCTCCAACCGGCCGGCCCACGGCGGTTACGTTGCGACTCACGAACGTGGCCACTTTGCATCGCAAGAACCGTGGCGTGGCGAGTAACGAGCCCGGGCGGTTCTGACTTACGAGCTCACGGACACACGGAATCCTGTTTTAATTGCTATCCGACGGATCCGCATTGTGATCGGCTATTAGATACATCTGGGGCAACCTGCTTTCAGTCGGTCCGTGCCGTGCCGTGCCGTGTGCCGGTAATTCCACTTCACGTTTGGCTGGTCTGTCAATCGCGATGACCATAGTGGGTCGCGATCGTAGGACTCAGAATATTCATCTGGCCACGGTGGTCAAGGCCACGATCTCAGGCGGCCCTCCCCGTGGCGCTTCCCAGCGCCACTTAACGACATTCCGCACACACCGCCACGGCGAAGGATGCTGTAATACCGGATCGGGTAGCGCAAGACGAGAAAATGGACGCTAGCGTTCGCAAGGTAATTGCGACCAGTGTGGCCCGGACCGGACTTCCTCTCCAACGGACGGACCTGCGGTCCCAACATAACTCAACCCGTAAGCAAATTGGTCATCCGTTTTGCGCCCTTACCATGCTCCTGTTCCTGCACACCTTTACGGTGGGCGCTGAAACGAGCTGTCACGGTCTTTGCACTTGGCTTTGAACCGTTGGGTGCCGCAAGTTTCAAGTCCGGCACCGGCCAAATCGGTAACTTATGTCAAGCGCAAACAACGAATTGGCTAACGGATTACGTGGGACCTCTTTCTTCGTTGGCGGCAGTGAATCGGCAGTTGGCGGGCGAGCATGGCGATGGCCGGTGAAGGCCAACCGTTTCGTGGGCTTAATTTTCCGCGCTTTCATGTCTTCATTAATCCCTTCCACTCGTGTGCTCCAGGAATGGAACAATAAAAATGTCGCGCCGCGATTGTTGTCCAGTGTTGGGGTCCACTCCTTAACACCTTTCGGGGTACACGTTTTCACGATGTTTGGTGTGGTCGATTCTGCTCGAATCCAACGGACCGTCCGCTCGTGACCGGTGGAGGAAGATAATCAGTGGATTGATTGTCGGGTGTCGACCGGAGAGCGCCACAGTAATTTGTGGACCATTTGCAAACTGGTTCAGGTGGATCGATCAGCGTTCGGGTTGCCCCTGCTGCTGATTGCTGATTAGTTTTGTGCTCGATTTTCTACACACTCGCGACACACAAACACACACCGGCTCACACCTGATTCAATCTGGAGCTCCTATGGGTTTGGAGTGTGGTCAGTGATTAGCTTGCTGCTGCTCCAGTGTCGCCCGACCGCGCAGAAAGGATCTTAAAAGCAATCGCCAACAGCCATTATGACCATCGGTGTTGAGTTAATTACACTCGGAGGACAAAGAAGCAATCGTTTCTCGCAACCAACTCGCTCGCTCGTACCGCAATATTCATCACGGCCATAATGAGCGCGTATCATGTTGTAAGAAAGTTATTTTACGTTTATCGGTAACTAATCTTCGATGGGAACGGATTTGGAAACTGACCGACAGACCAAAAACGCAGTTGCATCACGATAAAGCAGGTGTTGAGGGCACGCGTGTGGCCAGCAAACGGGAACCGCTAGCGGAGACATTCCAAAATGTCAATCAACCCAAATCCATCAACGCCAGACCGGAGGATTAGTTTATCTAATCACACAGCCGACTAACCCAATATTTTCCATTTGTCAGATTGTGTTGGCCGTCAATACGTTCGCTGATAGGGGCGTGTGCGATGCTCACGAAGCCATCCGATCCGGCACACGCTTGCGCCTAGCGATCGGTTTTCAATTCCCCTGTCTGACTCAGCCGCGCACGCGCAAAACAGAAGACTTGCGCGAGCGAAGTCTCGGGAACCCGTTATTAGGGCACGCCACCCCGACCGACCCCCGGGTCCGTTGGCTTCTGTTCGGCCGGTCGGTTGGTTCGATTACATAAATTCTTCAAACCGCCACAAACGGACCCCGGTGCATTCACGTCACGTCTCACGGCGGACGACGTCCAACCTGATTTGAATACTGGAGGAAGGTGCGAAAACGCCCGAATGCTGCGTTCGCGAACAATCGCAAAGCGTTTATCGATCGCGAACCAACATTTTGTACGCCGCAGCCCACTGATCACCCGCCCAGTGCCAGGCGGAAGAACTGGATCGAGTTTCTTTCACTCTCGAGCTCCGCTCAAATTGTCCGCAGAATCCCGCCCCATCCCGGTTGCGAACGCTCTCCGGCGACAATGCCAATGGGAAGGCGCATACGCGAAATGACCGCATGTGCAACAGAACAAGTTTCGCTTTCCGCCATTCCCACCCGAATGTTGGCCACCTTTCCCGCGCCACTTCCAACGGGCAACTGGGGAAACTGGCCCGCGTGTGTCTCATAATCCTGGTCTCGTTAATTTTGTACACTTACCACCAACGGGAACCCGGTTGGGCCGGGACGGTGGACGACTTTTTAAAGGTTTTCAGCTCAGCATCGGCTACTTCCTTATTGCCCGGCCAGGCGCCGGGAGGTTTGCGGCTTGCGTCGTACACACAAAATATGGCTGAAGTGAACAACAGAAAAAAGGAACGCAACACGCAAGTTTTGCTCCACAAAACAGAAGGAGCATTATTTGCATTATTCCTGCCCGATTCGCGCGAAGTAAAATGGGGCGCCTGATTTGTTCCGTCCGTCCAAGTGCTGCCGTCGAGGCGAGGTGTAACGAGGCGTAATGTGCGAACATTATCCTTTCGCCGGGGCGCCCGGGCGAGCCCGCCGAGAGTTACGGCCGCGATGCTGCATGCAAATGATGTGCGGTGCGTAAGTGATTTAAATCTGAGAACTAGGAAACTGGTACTGTTGCGCAACCTGCAGGACTAGTCGGTGACTAGCGCGGAGGCTGGCTAATGAGCGCAAGCGCAGTGATCGTGATTCCGCGACACACTACGCGGCAGGAAGAAAAGAATTTATGTGTCCCATTTGTAACCGTCCATCCACAAAGAACTGTGTGGATAAAAGGGTCGGAAATTCGTTTGGGTTTCGACTCGCCTCAGTTACGGTTTAAATAAATCCACTAGCGTGTACCATCTAATAAAGACATCAATCAGCGAGTACTGGTCCCACTGGGCGAAACAAGATGGACCGGCAGCGATTTAATACTTTTTCTTTTCTCGCTATGCCAACCATTTCTGCACCTTTCGGACAGCCCAGCGATCGGCGTCCGGCTGCTTGGGACGCGATTCGATAAAAATGCACGTTACGTAAGCGCTGAGTGCCGATCTAAAAGATCATACCAATTATTGGCTGCGCGGCCGGCACAGCGGCCGATACTGCATCGAAAAGTGTGTTTTGCTTTTCTTACGGTCCCGGCCAGAGCAATCAAAGTGGTCGCCTCCGGTAACCGGCTTATCGAGGCACTGGAGTGTGAACAATAATGCACGATGATGGGTGCCGCGATGCATTAAAACAGTGGCCAATAATTGATCACCTGTTTGCTAAGCGTCCTCGTACCATTCCGTCCTCGATGCGAACAGATCCGGTGATGCATTTCGTTGAAAGAATGGTTTTAATGAGCCCGTACGGGTCACCGAGTGTTGCAGCAATTAATCTACTAAATTCTAGTAACGAGCATGTTTGGCCATGTTTGACAACTCCCGGGCAGCCAGGTTGGCAAATATTTACAAAGTAGCAATTTGGGACCCACGAGCAGACGTTTCATTTGCGGCGGACTTTTAAAGGCATCCATCGTGATCGGGTCGGGTGAAGCGGTCATTTCCTTCGATGCCGCTGACCACTAATTAACATTTCAGGCAAGCCACACGTTGCCTAAACACAGCTACACCGGTCGGGTGTCTCCACAACGAAACCATCCATTTTCAACTCTACCCGCTCTTTTCCTAGACTAGAAGAAAAGTGTCCATCGAGCGTATGTCCCGGTGATCTCTGTTGCGTAGCGTTTGGCCAAACGGTAATTACGAAGATTGATTTCAGCAAAATGTTCTCCAACGAGTGCGGTCCACCGGCAAACGGTGGCTCCATTTGGTAGCACCAAGGTCCACCATGCTCGTCGGCGCGGTATGTATCCCCGGGAAGGATGGCTTGCCATTCAGCTCCGCGCGCGATCGAATCACGCCAGATCCGCTACGGTGGTGAACCACAGTGATCGCGTTCGTTAATCATAACTCGGTCGGCTCGGCTCCGAACCCGTCGCTCGGCGGAATGGCCAAAAGACATTATGTATAATAACAGTCACATTAAACGAAAGCAAATTAATTTATTGCAACATCACGGCCAGGCATGCCAGGCGAATGTGGAGCGCAGTACTGACTCACTAGCTGACTGACTGACTGACCCGCGACTTGCGAGTTGACTGATTGATGTACTAGTTTTCCATCAACGTTGACTTTTGCCGATCGAAATGCGAAATCATTGCAATTCTTTTTTGCGGCAGTACCCTCTTTGCTGAATTGCGCCGTCATTAAGCGGCCGTCTCTGGTAGCTGGTGCCTCAGTTCAATTTTCAAACAGACTAATCAACGCACGACGAGCAAAAGTCGCTAACGCGGCGCACGAAAATGGAGCGCGAAATATTTCGCCGTTAGAAAAAAGCGTTGAAACTTTTCAACCCCGCGCGCGCGCGCGCGATCGTGACCGGGGTGTTGCCTACCCGCAAGGGCAAACTTTCCCACGATCGCCGCGTGCCTTTGGGGGTGGAAAACAAACCCCCAATCGGACGAATCCGCAACGCAAGGCTCGAAACCATAGCAACGCCGGGCGGACTCACGAGCGGATCGCTTATCAGCACACAGCACTCACTCTCTCGCGGAAAACGTTGTGGTCCCCGCCGGCCGGTCGTGAGTGACCGTTGAGGGGGAGGGCGTGCAGTTTTCCACCCCATTCGAATATCGCACCACACGCCGGCCGATGCGTCAGTGCCGTGCGTTCCGTGCGTCGAGTGCGATCGCTCGCTGTTGACGCCACACCACACGCCACACCAGCGGACCATCGATCATCGTTGGCGAAGGCTTATTACATAAGCCATACGTGCCGTGCCGGGTTTGCCACCACTAACACAGTTATTTTCCCATTTTCCCGTTCTTTCGCGTGCCTCCGTAGCATCGGCTGGTTCGCTTTGTTTTTTTTTTGCCAACCAATCACTTTCCCGAGACCGGACCGTTTTGCAAACGGCCCTCGCGGGGTTCAGGTTTCTGATCTGCAACGGCCGATACGGCCCGCAAACGGCCGGAAAACTAGTTTTGCAGACTCCCGCCAAACGGCACGGCACCATAAAATGATCAACGACCCATCATCAGCATCAGCAGCACCGTTCTGGCCCCGGCGGGTTATGTTTTATGTGCCAGTTGATTATGGCCCGGTTCGGAGTGTTGGGTGCCAGTTGTGGTTGCGTGGCGCTTAATTGTTTATTGGCAGCACGTTGGCCACTGGTTGGCTACTCGTGGTGCACTGCACCGTTTGTAGGTGTGCCCGGTTGTTCCCGGTTCGCTCCGACAACACCTCCCAAGGCCATGGAGCCCGGAGTGCAAGATTGACAATACAATTTCCCCTGTTTGGTCCTGTTCAATGTGGAACCCTTTCTTTTTTGCATTCCTACTTTTATTGCCATCGATCGGTCTTTATGGGGTCCTATTTTTATACCGTACGAGAGTGAGTTGAAAATAGTCGGAGCCAGTTAAACCTTCATTTGTTTCAAATCAAACAAACGATTCCGGCAGCAAGCGACGAACCTGCGCAGATTTCGCAACAGTAGGAAATCCTTTCGGGAATTCCTTTACCGATTGGAATCGCGTATCGTGCCTTCGTGACTGAGTAATCAAAGTGAAATAAACTCGATTAGTTTGTACGCCGGCGGCAGCGCGCCCTCGCTTTCGTTACACTTCCCTCTCGTTGTCGCATGTATGTAATCAACTGCGCTCCTACGCAGGCCCACCACCACCAATACAAGGTTCAAACAGACCCCGGGGTCCAACGTCATGCACTCTAATAAAACGCCAATAAATTAACTCACCCTCTCTCTCTCACTCACTCTGCGCGATGCTTGAGGGAGTTTTTGCATGGCTTCTTTACCACTCGAACCAACCAACCGCGGGGGGGTCTTATTAGCCGAGCCGACCTGTCCGTTTGTCCGTCCGTCCGTCAGTGTGTTGTGTGAATAATTGTGTGACGCGTCGGTTGGTCGGCACTAATTTTCCGCCCCATTTTATAGACACTTTTCACCCCGCGCGCAAGATGGGCCGCTTTTCACGCATTTTCCACCACCGATCGGCGGCGGCGGTTGGGCGAAATCGAACCCCTTATTTGTTTATTGCTTCCGTTTGGCCCGGTTGGCCCGGCAATAGGTTGGAACAGCCTTCGGGCAGCGTTCGAAAGAAAGAGAAACCGATTGCATCCTCCCCGGTGTCGGTGTGTCGGATGGCCTTTGTGAGGCGATTTTAAAGATGTGTTTTTAAAACAAAAGCCGAAAGTGGAAGCAAAACCCACACACAAACAGGCCGCCGATGGCCGCGTAAGGCGATTGGCTTGATTGATCAAATGTTATACAAACCCGAACGCCGTGGGGGAAAAGTAAGATGCCTGTCGAAAGGTGCCAACCGAACCGAGGAGCTGATGTGCCAACCGGCAGCGGACGGATAGGATAAACGTTTAATTGGATTAACTGAAATTTTCTCGTTAAACTACGCATGAAATGAGCACACCCCGGTGATCGTGCGATGCAGCGAACACGAACATAATGTCGGCGATTTTGTTGGCAGATTGGTACAGTCACCGGCCTGCCAGCGATTGAGGCAATCGCTCCAAGACCGCACGCCACCGCTGGTTCACTTTCATGTGGTGGGCCGTAGGGCCGCAGGGCCACAGTAAACACAGGTGCTCCATTTCTACGGCAGCACCCGGTCGTCTTCTTTGTCGGCCGAGAGACAGGTGCAGGGGCCGTAAGAGATCGGTTTGCATAAAATTTGCACCCCAGAAGTGTGCTTCGTTACGTGGGGAGCCGACGATGCACCGATTGTCTTTCGCCTTCAGCTCGATTGCACGCGTGCGCTGATGAATGTGGAGCAGCGCAGTGGGCAGCAATGGCAGAACGAACATACAGCATCCCCCGCGCTGCTGCCATTGAAGGGACTGCGGACACTTACGAGAGATGTTACGGTTGTAGCCTCTAGCCGATGAACGCGCAGCGTTGGGCTAGTAAGAAAAGACTCACAAGCGGGCCCACTAGCCCAGACAAACAAACAAACCGCAACCGCAACAAAAACAGAAACAACGCCGAGCCCGACGAGGTGAAGTAATAGGAGCGCGCAAACGGCACTGCTGCATCGGGAGCACGTGTGTGCCGCGGGAAGAGCACCGTGCGTCTCGCAAACGAGAGCGAAAGTTATGTTGCGTCGTTACGATGTACGTGCCACCGTCGCCGCCAGCATCGATGGTCGGTGCCCGGTTGCCTAATTGAGTCGCTGCCCAAGGTTAGCTTCGACGGCGCTGGCCGCGGACGGCTTTGGGGCCACTCAATTGGGCACAGCGAACGGTTCGGTGTGGAGTTTTTCATTACCTACTCCCAATTCCTTCTGCAGTCGGTATTATTATTTAACCATTTTAAAAAATTATCTCGAATCCATTTGCCGGACGGTGTTTCTGCCAATTTAGTTTCATTTTTTGTATTACTCTCTTGGGTCGGTCACATAATAAAAAATGTTAGAAAAATGTGCAAACCACTTTCAAGGATCATCGTGTGTGTGTGTGTGTGTGTGTGTCTGAGAACCCCCCCCTATTACACACCGATGGCAAATTTTTTTTGACCTCACCGACGCACTTCCCTCAATCGCGGCATCCGGGACCTTCCTTGTCAGTCAAGTGCAGTGTGGCAATTAATAATGGCGAAACGGTTTCCTATTTTCGTTCCTCCATTTTGTTTTCGCCATGCATTCGCCTGCATTCCTATCTCGCTCTCGCTCCCACTCTCTTTTGCACCACACGATCACGCTCCGTCGGGGTCGTTAGGTAATTGAATGCAGAGCGCACTGCACCGATCAACCTACCCACCGCATTCGACCCGACCCGTGATGATTGTAAGGATTCTCTGAGGAATTTTGGGGTGATGAAATAACTATCGGAACCGATCGGCTTGTCACCCGTTAAGGGGGGGGGGAGACCCTGCTGCATCCCAAAATTGTTTCGAATCGGAACGCGGCGGCTTATTGAATCTTTTCGAACCGAAAATGTCGTGCTCGAATCGGGCTATTCAAATCAATCCAACCCAATGGTCGCGCATTTATGCGGCTTTATGCTCTCTTCGTCCCGACGACGGTAGCGAGAAGGTCAACAATTCAATTTGTGTTTTCTCGCCAACCCGTCGCCTGCAGCCCCTAGGGCCGAGTCCGGTGTCCCAGCTCCTGTAGCCCGGGTAACGGGCACGTGCTTTTTACGGTCACATAATAAAAAGAGAATGCGAGTTGATTTATGTAATGGTCAGCCGATGCAGTGGCGCACTGTCGGGATGCATTTTGTCGTCGGGTCAATAAAAGAGGGCCCAGAGGGCTGAACGAAGCGGTAGGGCTCCCCTTGCATCTAGTTCCATAAATCAATTCAACCGATGATTGGGGCCACCGGTGCTAAACAAGTCATTAAAATAAGTTGGTTCCCGATAGTGATTACTGTTCATCTAAAATTATAACAAACCATAAATAACTTATAAAGTTTTGGGATTTTCTTGTACCTTTTTCACACATTCGGGTAGCACGTCCCGTTGAGTTGGTCAATAAAGCTGGCCTTAACTATCCAACACCACAACATCTTCACGGATACATGCAACCCACCGGCAAGCCAGTGAAGGCAAAACCACCCCTCCCGGCGGCGCTGTTGGGCGGAAGGAATCTTCAGCAACGAATTCTTACACCGAATTTAATTACGGCAGGTGCCGTATTTCCGCATTGTTGGCCGTGTGTGTGTGTGTTAAGCACTGCGCTGCCGGAAAAGGTGGATGGAGATTTGCGCTACGACGAACGGATTTACGATCAAAATGTGACGATGGCCCTGACGGTGCTGTCAACGAAGCGGAAAGCATTTCAAGCAGTGGTGTTCGGGTAGAAGTGGTTTGCCGTTTACCCACGAAAATGTACGAGCAAGCAAAAAGGCTGCTAAATGTGTTATATTTTTCAACTTCTTGTATTAACAGATCGCACTCAAATTTTAGGTCACAATCATTTAAGGCACTTTTGTACGAAACAAATAAACAATGATCACATAACGGCCATAAACAAGCACGGAGGGCTGCTTCCTTGTGCCACGACCACCAAACTGTGGCCCGCTTGTGAACATAACATTTCCATTGCCAATCGTGCGTTCGCTCAGTTCGCCGCACCCTACACTTAAACGGCCGCGCCTCAACCCTTTGCGCGCCGGCGGGACAATAATGGAAGAGGAAAATTAGATTCCACCCACCGGAATGCCGCGCCGCCCATCGAGGGCGGCGGCCCATCCTGTTTCGGAAAAAGGCGGGTGAGCAAAAAACCTATAGACATCAATAGTCCATGACCGGCCCCGAAGGATTACAGAGAAGAGCCCACCGCTGATGCAAATGTGTGTGTGCTCGACGAGGCACTTTGCCAACTTGTCGGGTGCGATGCAACCCATCCCTTCGTTAAATGCACCACCCGATGGTCACCGAGGAGCCCCATAATTAGTTCGACTTTAGCGCGTGACCATCGTCGGCTGGGCGGACGAAAAGGGCTGGCGAACAGGACGGCGACAGGCGATGTGACGATCACCATTATGTCACCGTTGCACCACACCACCGCCGCCACCGGTCGTTGTGGCGATTGGAAAAATGATGCGAAATCAATGAAATTAACACAAAGTGCTGTGTCAGGTGGTGCCGCGCTCGAACAGCGATGACGAGGGCTTTCGGTGCGGACGCGCCGATGATTGATGCACTTGGCCAGCGGGCTCGGTTGGCCCCCACCGAACGGGTGCTAATTTTTTATTTATATTTTCTCATTGCCCACCGGGCCGAGCCGTCGGTTTTAATACAATCGCCACCACTTTCGGCAAACTGGCTAGGGGTGGAAATGATTTCCCGAGGAAATTGAGTTACCACCGGGCGGGGAACTGTTTTGTCGGTGCTCGGCATTCATTTTATGCAACCTGCTTCGGCTCGGGTGATGGTTTTGGGGTCAGTTTTCTCTTCTTCGACCGTCTGTAGGGTAGGTGTGGGTCCACTGGCAAAAACGCAACTTCTTGCGTGCTCCAAATGGCCGAGTGTTTTAGAACACAGGCGCACCAAACCGCAACGTGGTGATGCCGTTTGCCTAAAACCCGCTGTCCGTAATTGCGTTGCCAGTTGTGCTGCCTTGACATATGCGCATGAGCAGGTTTTTTTTTTGTGTGTATGTGCTTAAGCACAATCCCTCACAATCGGCTGACCCACATCGAGCGCGCAGATCGTGCCGATCGATCGGCGCCTCCGACCAACGGAAGGCATCCGCAAGATGCGAGCGTCACGACGATTGGCCACCGATAGGCCGCGGCCGTCGAAGCCGTAAACAAGGCAGGGAATTCGTAGAACGGCTCCAAGGCCGACGGTCGTCGATCAACTTTTGAACTGTCAGCTGTATTAAGAAGTCGTTTACCAGCAGTGGCGGGTACTTTGGCGTCGAATTGGAACTGTACCAGACGCGCGGTGAAGGTGAAAGTCTCGCTGAGCTGACGCACGGGAGGATGTACGGAAAAGCGTCTGCCCGGGCGTCCTTGGTGAAGCCCCGCGATGTAATAGCAAACTTTTATTTTCGATTTTATTTTTATCAACAGCACCGCGCACGAGTGAGTTTTTGGTTTTAAATCCCCGCCGTAAAAAGGCGGCGGTCGTGTGAAAGCGACGTGTGAGCGGACGGCACCTGAACCGGTTAGTGCCCCAGGTATGTGAGGGTAGGCAGGTCGAGCGTAAAGATGTGCTCGAGTTGCGTTGATACTTTCGTTACCATTGGGCGACGGCCGGCGATGGTGCAAAGTCGGAAGAAAACTCCAAGCAGGCCCGCGATTAGGCCGAGGTTCGTCGCTTCACGCGCTGCCGTTGAAGTCTAGTGAACCATAGCGCTCGGTGCGAGGAAATGGACGCACCGCGCGACGCGTCGTCATAACTGGTCGATAGTGGCCCCCTGTCACCGGTTGTTGGTAGGGTTGGTGGCAGTGGCCGCGTTGTTTACTCGTTTCGTTTTCCACCTTCGACAACAGCCCCCCGATTATCGCACGACTAACATCGGTCGGTTATGTGATACGGCCGCCTCGGCGGCCTCACACACGGCTCACGGCCACGGAAGGTCGGAAAATGTGGCGGCCGAGTCGCCTTTTCCGTATCGGCAGAATTTTCCCACCCAAAGCTGGCCAAAAAAAATCGTCACAAAAAACCCAACGCAAACCCAAATCCGACCGAGTCCGGGGCCGGGTGCAATTGGCAAAATGGGGCTACAACAACACGGCACGACGTAAATCAACCAATTACGAGAGCCATTGCCGCGGGAGAGGGAGCCTCTTTGGGTTGTCGAGTTTTCCGGTGTCTGGCCGCGTGCGAAGCGTCGGCGAATCGGTTGGAACAGAGTCAAACGAACGCAAGGTTTACATAAATCCCGACCGGTCACGTCATTAACCCGCGCTGCCCGGGGGCAGGTTGGACTTGGGCTGCGGTGCGGTGCCGTGTCTCTTTTGCCTCTTTATCTGCGGCGGATCATCGTCGACGGTCAGGTCAACAACATCCGCCGTAAGCGCGTAAGTGCAGCGTTCAAGCGGCTTGTCAAGCCCCGGTCCGGTCCGGTCGGTGAAGCGGTGATTAAGAACTGTGACGATACGCCCGTACCAGAATGGACCGCACGGCCACGCCGGTGGGGGCACTGTTTCGCTTCCTCTTCCGCTCATTGAGACGAATCCGGAATAAATCTTCGGGCGGGTGGAATTAATGAAGCCTTCTCTTGGGCCAACATCGCACCGGCGGACATCTTAATGCGGCGCAAGAAATAGGGAAGGGCAGACGGAATTTGTGCTGCTTAAGACGTTGAGAAGCTCATTATTTGCAGATGCTGTTTGAGAGCATAAATCATCCAAAAACCACTGTTCACGAGAAACACAATAGCTTTGCGCACTGTTTTGTACAAAATACCAATAGGGGTTCAGTTGCTTACATCTCGTAAATGAATTATCGCAAATAATTAATTTTTTAAATGCATCTTCAATGATGGAAAACTATTTTCAAGAGCGTATTTATCAATTATCTCTCGGCAAGTAAACTATTTTATGCACTCCTTTATGTACACGTTTGATTGCTTAATTTCTGGTTTAATTGCTTGATAGTTTCTAATTAAATATTTCTTAATTTTTCCTCATAAAGTTAGTTACTTAGTTACTTTGAGGAAAACCCATAAACTGAAACCGATATACCAAATGAAACCGAAAATATCTTACACACTTTTATTAATACTCATCTTGTGGAACATAATACCAAATCCTCTTGAAGGTCGATGCTTACGACACGGCCATTGCCAAGCGACAGAAAAGCGTGTTTTAAAATAAATCGCAACGATCTGCTGGCAACCAAACGGCGATCGATTATCACCATTATTTGACAGCAAGTAGCAAGCGTCCGGTGAATTTCTATTTTCCGAAGGACTTATAAACATCAATTCGAAGGACGTCCGCGTTCGCGGCTCGGCTCAGACAGCTTAAAATTCACCTTCACGCACCTTCGCGGACTCGCGTTGTGCGCGTACAAACGGTACAAATCGGCCACTACAGGATGTTGCAAGTGTCGCCAGCCAACAACACGCATCCAGCCAAACCCGGCGATTGGCTAACAAGCAACGATTTCTATTAATTTTTGGCCCAGACTCGGTCGATCGCTTTCGATCGTCGTGTGTCGCGTAGCCATTTTCATCTCCTTGCGAGCGCGTTGGTGCGATTTACGAAGGAAAAGCGTTCAGATGGCCGCACTGACCTTGCCCGATCTCCGCTGGCGCACTCCGAGCCGATCGAGATGGTGGTTTTTTCTTCTTCGGTGGGTCGGACTTCAGCGGAGCTGGTTTCTATTTTTTTCCACTCTCTTGCTCGATACCAAAATTGATGTCCCAAACGAAATGCATTAACCGCTGTGACGGCTGCGGAATGTGTCCGAGTGGCGTTCGGAGTAATGCAATGGAGTTAAATCTTGACGACGCGACGCGCTGCTGTCGAATGCATGACCAACGGGGAACCGGGGCTGACGGTGGGTTAATGAGCGGCAGATTATCGCAATCCGGTGTGTTGCATTGAAGCACTGGCTTAATGTGCTGGAGCGACAAGTGCCTCACGCGAAACTGTCACGTGTGGTGAACATTGATGTGATTGGCCAATCCACGGCCGGCAAAAGATTAAATGCAACCCCAGCGTGGCTTTCGAAAATTGTCACCTTCACCGCTGTTTAAGATCTATTTTTCTGCACCAAAAGATGCCCCTTTTTGCGTCACGTACGCGGGCTCTTTCAACAGGACTCGGCAGCCGTGTGAACAATTTTAGAAAACAGCATATCGCGTGTTCCTTCAATTGAATCCGATTCCGAACCGCAACACATCATATTTCACATCTTTCCCCTGTGTGGTTCTACGCGCCGTTGAGCATTTCTACCGCCTCGCAATGGCTTCCGGTTCCAGTCGAAAGAACGGCGCGAATGCCAAGAACGCCGCGCCTTACACACAACCCATTAGGCGACCTTCGGACGGTCAGTCAGAACGGTTAGGAAACGGTGGAAAGGGCCAACGTCTCACGGCCCAGGGAGCTCTACGGTTCTTCCTTGGGAAGCAGTCGAGGACGAAGAACCGATCGGCAGGATGCCTTGCCCGGGGGGGTTGCCAGCGCGCTGAGCCGCGAGTGCGCAATGTCACTCACTGGCGGCGGGTAACTCTCGCAATCGGCGTCACTCACTCGCACATCAGGTGGCCCCGCAAGGCGCCCCTCTAGTAGGGGTAGTAGTCGGCGAATCGGGTCGGTCGAGCGAATCGCGCGGGCCCGAAAGCCGCACGCTCTCGGGTGTTGGGGAGCTGTGTGGGGCGCCAAAAGTGTACCATAAATGCGCCTTTTGTATAAAAGACGTTGGCAGCCGTCCGAAATCATCCAGTACCGCTTCGGACTCTGGTGCCTCCAGTAACCCACGACTGTTAGTTAGTACAGTTCAGATAGGCGTATCACAATGAAGTCTCTGGTATGTGTCCCTGTGGAGCGTTCTGTGTGGTGGTGTGGTGCGTTCTTGGCGATGGTGGATTTCGGTGACAATTTCCGTGAAACAGTTGTTGGACTTTGATCCGGGGAGCAATGCATCTCTCCGAAGTGCCGTGCGAAGATTGCATATAAATTATGAAAGCGATCGAGTGCGTAATCCTAGACCCGTGTACGGTGGCGCGAAGTGAAGCACCGCAGGACTAGTTAATCGAGCCGCGCAACCACATTTGCATGCAAACGGTGAACGGCGCTAGTTCCGCAACCGGGTGACGATGCGCTGTCAAACGTGTTTGACTCCTTCGGTCCAGTGCAACTTTTGGTCCAGGAAGCTTAACTTTCGCCCATGGCTGCGCTTGGCGCACTAGAGTTGTGACTTCTTTAAGACAGCGACAGAGCGAGAGAGAGAGAGAAGTGAAAACTAGACTGTGGGTTGTCGCGGCTAACTTTCTGGTCACCCTGGTGGAGAC
>NC_069145.1:67407932-67433853 GCF_943734635.1 Anopheles cruzii | reverse complement strand
AAGCCCGTGCCTTATGAGGTCATCAAGAAGGTCCCTTACCCAGTGCATGTCCCGTACGATCGCCCAGTTCCGGTCCATGTTGAGAAGCCGGTGCCAGTTCCGGTGAAGGTTGCGGTTCCGCAGCCCTACCCCGTGTACAAGCACATCCCGTACCCGGTCGAGAAGCACGTCCCATACCCGGTGAAGGTCCCGGTCGAGCGTCCCGTCCCGTACACCGTGGAAAAGCACATCCCGTATGAGGTCGAGAAGCCAGTGCCGTATCCGGTCAAGGTCCCGGTCCACGTGCCAGTCCACCACCACCATCACGAAGAGTACCACCACGACGCCGAGGAAGACCTGCACCACTATCACCACTAGAGATTAGACGTGTAGCATTGTGATAACCATAGGAATACCCTTCCCCAGTTCTTCCTTCGACTTCTCCTTCTCAACGACGCCCCAGTAACCTTCACGCATCAGTCCATCCACCTGTGTGGCCCAGGCCGCGATCATCTCTCAGCAATACTCACCAAAATCGCCCACTCGAGAGGTCGCCGACGGGGCTTCGAGAATCGATTTCAGTTCGATTGATAAGTTTAATGTTAGCGAAAAACCATCGTAAACAGACCCATACAATCACACGTACACAAACACACACACACCGACACATGCCTCAGAAAGACAGCCTTAAACAGGCCCTGAAGTGATAAGCGGCGGGTGAAAGCGGATCATAAATTTCATAACATTGATTCGGCGGGGAAACAACGACGACTGAAACTCCCGTCAGCGTGGAGGAGCTCCCGCCCCGTCGTCTGGCCTTGCTAGTAACGCGGGCAATGCGCGTGGTTCCCGGGGTGCGACCGAAAGTTTTTGGCGGGACAGTTCCGTCAAGTCTTCCGTCGGTCTTGCCAAGTGCCTTTTACCTTCGCCGGAGCCCGCCGGCCGCCTGAGCGTCGTTAGGATCACAGCTCCGGTTGAGCGAAGATGGATGTGGTGCGGTGTGAACTATGGTAACAGCGATACTTTACTAATACGAAACCGGAGAAGACAGTGGCCGTTCCGGAGGCGAGAAACGTCGAAAACTGAAATAAAATTATTGTTGAAACCAAAGCCCCGTTACTGACCGTCTCTTGAACCGGCCGCGGTTTATGTGAGAGAAATTCCATTACAATTATGACCCTATTTCGGTGCTACGCTGCGAAAGTTTGTTTTCTTTCACAAATTGCTCAACCGTATCGATAGGCCGTCGGGTCGGGCATCTGCGCCCGCGGGCCGCCATTTCCCACACCAGTCGCGGTGAGGGGAGGGCTGGGAGTCCGGGGGGTGCCTAGTCCACCACGCTACGTTGTGCCAGATCTTATTAATCATTATGCACCGCTAGATGTCGATCATCGTTTACTCTCGTTTAGGAGCGCACGAGTGGAAGGTTACATATCCTTACAACTCGTCGGCATTGCGCAACCAGAAGTCTCGAAACGTTGCGCACTTAAGAAGGCACCCACCACCCCCTGCTGCTAGCATCGCAGGCCATTCTCATACGATCTCCGATCCAGTTTGATCTCCACCAACGATCGCAATTAAGCGCCGTCGCCGTCGTCGCGGTTGCGCCAGGCATTTCCTTTCGTTCCTCGTATGCTCCAAGAACACGCTCCGCGCTCGGGCGCCCGGCCAGCAGTGTCGTAATGGCTACCTGCAACCGTTCGAGGGCACGAAAGAACTGAGGCCGCCACTCTGCGTGGCCCACTGCCCGACATGTGTACCGGGCGCACGATTCTTGCGCTGTTGTAATACGGTTTCCTGCCATTAATTTCCAAACCGCGAGCTCCCACCGCGGCCCACCGCCGTTTCTGTAACATTCTTCTTCGCTCGACTTCGATGCTGTGCACGGTTGCGGCGGGTCTGGAAGCATGACAGCAGTAGACCAGCGGGGTAGCGTTCCCTTCGCGAGCCCTTTCGATTTCACCTGAGCACGGGAAACAATGTCGATTCTAATGTCGGCCACGGTGCGCAACAAAGGTTGGTCGTCGGGAGCTACCATCTGCCACCGGTCGTCTGGCTGGACGATCGTGACTATATCTGCTTTGAAGGATCTTTCCTTGAGCCGACGACACGAACAGAAAGTGGAGCACACTGATGTGACCGACGGGCCCGGATAAACTGGTCCTGGTTCCGCTGTGTGCAAAGGCCGACCAACTAATTCGCGCATTAGCAATGCAGAAATGCAGATAGCGTAGTACGAATAGAACAATTTCTTGCTCTGTCTGTTTCGCATTCTACCTCCTGCTGAAGCAGTTTGCTCCATGTTAGTCTGATAGAATTCTGATATTTTACAAATTTAAAAAGGAATGGTTTTGTTTACACCTCAACATTATTTGAACTCCGTTTTATTATTTGAACAAACACGGAAACTTTATTTAAGCAATTTACAGATTCCGTTCTAATTTCCAGATGCTAATTTACGAACCGCTCAGGGAACCGTTAATAAGTATAATTTAAAAGTCCAACACGTGCCGAAACTCTTACCTTGTGAAATATTTCACACTACCGTTTCAATCGTTCCATCGAATGGCTAAGCGCCTTAAGTTATGCAAACACAACGCATTAAAGATTTGTTGGTTTAAACCCTCAAGTGTTAATATAGGTAAGCGATATAATTAATGGTTTAAAATTCTATTCAATCACTCCTTTCTCTGTTAGTATCAAAAACAAATTTGAATTTAAAACAAACATCACCAAACATACCATGTATTAGACTCAGTACAGCAAGACTGTTTCGTAACCGATGTATGATCCTGATAAAGGATAATGTATTCCTTTTGAATGAAGAATTTACATCTATTTGTGGAATAGTTGACAATTCATTAGATTAAACACCATATAAGTTCACAATTTTTCTAAAATTAAAGTTCAACAGGAATATAGGCAAAATTACGTCCAAATAACAAACGGCTCAAAATTCTGGTAAAAATAGGTCCCAAGCATAAATTTTTTTAGCATTTTCATATTGCACTGATTAACATCTTGAAAACAAGCTTACGGCATCTTTTGGAAATAATTTTGCAACAGCTTCTAAAGCGTTGCTGTGTTTTCTAGCACACTGTCCACAGCCAGCGATCACCTCTAAGCCTTCCAATGGCACTCGTCAATCAGTTCAATCTCAAAAGGTTTTTCCTCGCCGGGTCGCCTAATCGTATAGCGCCAAGAAATCTCCGATTGACGAAGAAAAAGCGAAAAACTACTGCAAAAGGCAGAGAGCGAGAGCGGTAGCAAAAGCGATGCCGAAGGAAAGTAAACAGTGTTGAAGAAAATCGCTCTTTGCTCGCTACACCAGCGGCCGGCCGCTGCCGATCGATCCTATTTACTTTGCCGCCCCTAGACGGTAATTGCATAATTTATGATTGATCAGCAGCAGCAGCAGCAGCTCTGGGTGGTGCCGTGGTGCATCGGTGCATCGATGTGAGGTGAGTTATTCAGCCGGCACGGTGTCATTAATCCGCACCGCATACGTTGGATGCAGAATGTTTTCCAGGCTCGGGAAACCCGATCTGCAGTTTGCTCGCCCGACATCCCGCGGTGTGTCTTTAGATTGATCGTTCATCATCGGCGTACGGGTCAAACGAGGCCTATCGAGTGCCGTGTAAGCCATTACCACCACACGCTAGGATGCAAAAATCGATGAAGCGAAAACCAGAAAACAAAATCCTACTAAATCACCGGCCTCGGGGTGCGATCGTACCAAGGCAGCATAGAAGCGGGATGAAAGTGAATGAACGCGAGAAAGAGAGAGAAAGAAAGATCGCAGCATAAACACTGGACACACTGGCGCCTGCTTTTTACCAACACAAGCCTACGCCCGGTCCGCGGCTCGGCTTCGGAATGGCAACCGTTTTGGGGGCATTACAGTGTGTTGGCCCGGTTGGCTTCCCGGTGGCCCCGGCTGGCTAATAATGGTGCAAAAAACAGTAAGCATTCGCGCAAACGCCACACACCGTACGGTGTGCCACTGTGCAAACTTCACCTTTTTGTCCCCTCACGTTGGCCCACCCCGATGGAGTGCCTCCGGATGGCGTGATGATATAATCGAACATTTAGAAGAGCCCATAATTGTCCCGCCCGGGCTCGGGGCCCGGCCCGGGCCTATTGAGCGTCACTAATCGATGCGATACGCGGCAACGCGAGGTCCCCCCAAAAAGGATTACGAGTGGCACACTTGCGATGCACCGCCACTGGCCGCTGATCCTTTCTGGCATCTACGGCACCGATCGGGTTCGGGGCTGGATCGCGCAAACCGATCTGTCATACAGTTCGTGGCACCCGTTACAATGTGTTGCAACACACGCGGTACCGTGAAGAGAGAGGGAGAAAGAAATTGGAACCAATCGAGAACGGCATCGGTACCTTAACATTTTCTTTGCTGCCCCTTAAGAATCTCGTTTGGCGGTGTCCCCACCACGCCGCTCCCGATGATTCAATCTTGCCAACAATCCGGCCCGGGCCCGCCAGAAAAGCCTGCGGAACGGTTCGACGAATCGCGCGTTAGATAATTCTGCGCCCGCGTATGTGTGTCTGTGGAGTGGCGTTTGGCGCATATGTTTCTGAGCGCCTGGCCCCTCATCTTTACGTAACCGTGATCTCCCGCGCGGAGCTCCGGGTGGCCTGGTTCGGTTCGGCGCACGAATCGTGCCTGACGGCGCACACGCAAAAGGATGCAAAAATCCGCGCAAAAGTGCGTGAAAATGCGCTGACCCAGATCTCTCCCCCTTTGCCACACCCCACACAGCCCGAGCGTGGTCGAGGAAGGATTGCAAAACACCAACGAAATCAATGAACGACCAATGACAACAGGATCGGACAGGTTTCCTTCGGCACAGGCCAATTAATGGCAATCAAATGTCTCGAACAGGGTCTCTCTTAAAATAGATGAAAGCATTTCTTCGCCAAGTCCGAAGTTCGTTTGCCGGTTTGCCAAGAAAATGTCAACTAGAAACTATTTTGTATTTCAACCAACCGCAGCGAACCAAAGCTACTCTCAGAAATATCCACGAAAAGTAGGAAAACCTGTCTCACCCAGTTACGTCGTGTTCGAGGAAAGAAACTTACGTTTCGCTCGATTGAGGTGCTCGCAAGAAGCAAAAAGCCTCCTCGCACATATTGGCGGTGAAATGGATTTGATTGGCAAGCGGTACGGCTTCCTGCTCATAGTTATGCCCACGAGGTGTGGCTTACAGCTTTCGGGGTGCCGTTAATCGTTGGCTTTCGGTTTTCCGCTTTTCCAGAATGCTTCACGGCTTCACGCTGCGGGCGCACACGGCTGTCACAAGATGGGTGAGCCAATTTTTCACATCTTCCCGAACGCCATTCACCAATTTCGCCCGTTCGGGGAACTACGCTATCCGGAGGTTTCTTCGCGGCTGGCGCTTCTCGTTTTTACTACCAACTCTTCGGTAGTAAAACTGTCCAAGCGGCTAGCCAAACGGACAGCAGGCTAGCTGGCTGGCTGGCTGGCCACACATGAAAGCGGAAAATCCAAGGCTGGCCAATTTTCCACCCAAGCCGATCCCAATCAGGGCAATCCGAAATGCATTCACCGCCCAGCGCCCGCGTCGCCGCGTCTTTCACACTATCCGCCGTCCGCCTCGGACGGAGGCACACAAAAACGGAGGCCTCCAACTTTGGTGGCAGAGGCGCAGAAAACTAATAAATTTAATTGAGTTTCGCGTTGCGTACATGGATGCATCGAATCGAACATAACGAAAGCTGGCCTCGCTGGTGCTCCGCACCACGATGCAATCGTGTGGCACCCGGCGGTGGAACGCGACGGGGTGATGGCAGCACGGCCATCTTCACGATCATCCGCGGCCGCCAAAGGGATGCCCAACCGGTTCGGCGAAGCTGTTGGATTGCTCTGTGATTGGGCGCAACCCATCACACACAAGCTGCTGGCTCGCTGTTCGCTCAACCATGAAGAGTGAAATTTTTCGACTGACCTCACCATAGGACACGGTCTCCGGATGGGGCGCACAGCAATTTTAGAACACCCCACTACGGCCCGCAAATGCCATTATTATTGGCATTCTTGAATTAACAGCTCTTTGCTTTGCTGAGCGACGAATCGAATCGGTTTGTTCTTATGGTTCACCTAAAAGGCACCGATCCCGGCAACATTGTAGCCTCCGTTCGGCAGGGTCTGATAATGCTGCGCACATAATAATCTTCACGCTCACCCTCCCCGGGCCCGAGCGTCCGTGGGGCGGTTACCTTTTATGTAATGACAGCACGAGGAAAATTCGGTCGTGCGTGTTCGAACGAAAAGTGGAGCTGAGCGGAAAATGCATTACTCAATCTCCACCTGACGCCCGCTTAGGGTCACCAAGGGGAGGGTGGCGGTGGTGCGCGGATGGTGATGTGTGCTGCCGCCTGTGTCGGATCCACATTTTCGGTGAAGGTTGCGCGCGGTGGCGACTCGAATTCACTCATCGACCACCGAAGGATGTCCATTCGGAAGCCCCTCGGCCTTCGGTTGGAACACGTGTAAAAAGTTTTCACCCGACGCGACCCCCAAAAACACACACACACACACACCGCTAATGGCCATCCGAAAGTCCGGTAGAATGAATCCAGCTCGAAATCGGCGTTGATCGCTGTTGCAACATCAACAGCTGCCAATCGGAACGCTGTCAATCGACACTCCATACCGCCACGCATAGCGCCAAAACCCCTTAAACCCGTCGGTTTACGTAAGTTACAATAATCGCAAACACGCGCGTGCCGGTCTGGCCCGAACGAAAGACTTCAATGCACGGCACCGCCCGTTCAAGCGACGAACCCAGCCCCAAATCAATCCATCCTATCCCGCTCCGGCTCCGTGCCATTGCTCCAAATACTGATCGACCTAGTTTTGGGGTTTGTCTCCCCACCTCACTCACCCCCTCTGTGGCTCTGTGGGGCTCATCAAGTGAGCCTCCGGCGGAACACGGTGGCTCGGCAGCTCTCCGTACTCCGCGTTTTATGCTTCCAACCGGAGGCTTGGCCTCTGGGCTGTCGTCACCGACCGTTTCCAATGCTGAACTACCCCGGTGCTTAAAACCATGCCAATGGGACACCGACCCGGCGGGTGACGGTAACGGTGGTGACCAATTTCCCGTCGACCCGGTGAGCTTTCGAAGGGCAAAAAACATATCTTGTAGGTCCCCGGGGTCCGAGGCAAATGGCACGACGCGGCGCGGTGCGCGCCCGGTGTGAAGAGCGAATAAGAAACACAACAAAACGAAAACGATCAAGAGCAGAACTAATAAAACTATTTACGTCCAAACATGAGGCATCCGTGGAGCGAGCCCGGCGGGAGGTGTGTTCACCTCGGAGCGTCTCGAAGGCATGAAAAGTGAAAGCATAGCGGGTCAGCGCCGCACTTTGACCGTGCTACCCCTGCCCGGGCGGCCCCAGCTGTTCCCTTTTCGGGGTGGCCCCACCGGGGCGTGCCTCCGGGGCGCCCTTGTTCAATATGGTGTTTTCGCAGGGAGGGCGCATTCTTTCGATCGGCCAGGGTGGGAAAATGCTACGAAATAACGCCAAAAGCTGAGCCACCCGGTGCCTCAGGGAATGAAATCTTCATCCGCCAGCGGAATGGAAGCTCCCCAACGAACGCAACAACGACAAACGACAAACGAAAAGTGCACTCATGAAGTATTGGTTCATGGGTCGAAAAACGGCATTAACGTCTTGCGCGGCGCCATCAGCGATGCCAATCACGCCATCAAGGGTCTGGTGCCTCTGCGTGCTCTCCGTTCCGCCACGGCAGCGCTGGGAAGCCATTAGACGGCACGCGCAATGCTAAAAACACACACGAAACACACCACCAAGACCACAATAATAACTACAGAAAAAAGCGGACGGACGGACGGACGGCCCCGGTATTGTTGCATAATGCAAAGGCCTATCATCAAGACCGTATAACCTATATCTCGCTAATTAATCTCCTGCGTACCGCGGTTGTACCACAGAAAATGCATCCTTCTTCGCACGGATCGCCCTCGGATGGCCCTCGGAGTGAATTATTGAAATTGCAAGAAAGTGCGCACGCGCGTCCGCAGATTCCTTGGTGCAAATGACCGCACCGGCACTAATCTGGCCAATCATCTAATTAGTGATTTGCGCAAACCCGTAACCAACCCACCCGGCACCCTTTTATGCTGGCACCACGGCCCGGCTGGCACCATTGTTGTGCTAGCCTTTTATGAGGCGGACCATTCCTGCGCTCCCCGAGATGTCGCTCGATTGTTTGACTCGTAGACTCAATGCAAAACAATCACCTCGACAAGCCACCGGTCGCTGGTCGCTAAATTGTAGGTGTCCTCAGACGCACGGCAGCATGTCGAAGTTGTTGGCCCACGGAACTTTTATTGCGGCCCCTCGTGAGACGTTCACCGCAGCACCAGAGCGATCGGTTAGTTGCCCGTAGACCGCGGTGTGGTTTGCATTCAATCGTCATAATAAAGCACCAGCCGGACTGACCAGTGCCGAGGGCCGCCGTCGTGGGTCTCAACATAATAGTGATTACGATTATGATTTATTTATGACACCTTCGATGGACGGTGCCGCGCGCGAGGTGCCCTTACAAGACTGCTGCTGCTGCACGGCGCTGGTGTTCGTGCATTTATTATCACACCGGCCGCTGCAACACGGCACACGGTCTGAGTACCCCGAAAGTCATGCAATCGGGGTGAGGGTGCCCAGGGCTAGAAAGTGCGATCATTGAATCAATTAACCAACCATTCTGTCCCACCCCTGGCTGGTGGGTGGGCGCGAGACCGTGCGCCAAGCGGCGCGTGTCGCCGAAATTATGAATTTCATTTCGATTGCAACGATATTTTCCAATCTCGCTCTTCCTTTTTGGGACCATTTCCACCATTGGGGCCGGGGCTAGGAAATTGATCCTCCGTGGTAAGCGATGGTGATAAGATACAAAATTTACCCATCTGCTCTGACCATCGGCCACGTGTTTGGGCGGGTTTCGTCTTATTTTAAGGTGACGTACACAGTGCGATAAGTAAGTTCGGGTACCGAGTCTGGGACCACGTAAATATGGATGAGTTGCACGGTTTAACGGCTGTCGATCCTGATTTACTACAGTCAATTATGTGACGCTTCCTTCTGTCCATTTAAATATTCCAAATGGTACAAAAATGTGTTCAGGATAGTCAGTATTTATCGCAGGTTTTTCAACGTATTTTTAAGACGGCCCAGTTCAAGAGAGTCTTCGAAAGTCTGAAGGTAAATTCTAGCAGAACGCAATCCACGTCTAATATTGCACTTAGATGAAGTCACTGGGTTTGGTTTATTCATATTTCATATTCATATTTTTATTTTGGAGCATTGGGCATTTTGAGGGCCCTAAAGAGTACTTATTAAGTTATTAATTACTCTTTGGTCAGAAGTACACTTTGAGTAAAGAGAACAAAGGACCATTGTTTCGATTCAATTTGACTCCCGCAATACCGAAATGCAGTGGTCGCACTGTGCCATGGGCTCACCGAAGCCACTCGTGCTGTTTGGGGCAGAGATTCGCAAGGCGGTTCAGACACGATTCTTGCGAACACAACAGAATTTGCCAAGAATCGGTAACCCATCCATAACCTACCGCCGATACGTGAATCGCGAATGAAGGGAAAGAAACGGAACCGCCTTTTTCTTAACTTCTCAAGCTGCCAGCGGCCGACACGTGTGTGTGGCGAAAAGTTTCCCCACCCCCGGGGGGCCGGCGGGGGGCCCAAAAAAAAATCGAACCAAAGGAAATTAGGTTTTTGGCCAGTTTGCCAATTTTTGCACATTTTCGCAAAACCCCGGTCCGTTCCGTTCCTCGACCGCCCGCCCACCATGAGCGCTCGGTGGTTATTTACCAACAAGAATAGCAACAACAACATCGGACATCGATTGCATAGCACACCCATCGGTAGGCCGAAGTCGGCAGCTGTGTTTGCGCTTTCCGCCGGGTGATGTGCATTGATTTTTCACCGCCCTCCGCGCGCGCGCTTGGGCCATTCCGTTTCGGCATTTTCCCGTAACCGACGACTATCTGTGGCGGATTCGTTGCCGATAGGCGCTAACCAGTTACGGCTCGGTGTTGCTTTTCTCTACCCGCTGCCAATCGGCTTCTTTCGCTTTGGCAACGTGGCGCGCTTTTTCTATTAATTTATATATTTTAACGACGGCCACTATTTACTTTTACTTCTTGTGCTTCTCGGTGTGCTCGGCTTAATGGCACGGTGCACGGTTTGGTAAGCAACGCGCGGCGGTGACGCTGGGCTGCGGTGATCGAAATCTGCGATCTCATTAGCCAAACGCTTTAAATGAGCCGGCTTTTCCCAGCGCAGCCGTGCGCGAGGACGTCAGTCACTTTCCCGTTCCGGTGCGCATCCCGTACGGAAATAGAATCGTTAATCGAATCAAGCGGCTGATGAATCCTGACTTTATTGGGCTCGAAAATCGAACATCGGTTCCCGGAGCCACGTTCTGGAATTCGCGCCAAGAACGAGCCAAGACTACTCACACCTGACCCGATTGTCCAACGTGGAAAACCGTATGCAATCCGTATGCCACGCGAGGAAAACCTTATGCACAACGGCGTGTTACGACCGGCCGAGTCGTAACGCCGCTCAGGCTCAGGTCGCGAGGCTCGGTCGCTGTTGTTTTGTTTTTTTTTCTTTAATTTTTATTTTTATTTCGGGGTTTCCGTGGTCGGCCAGGCCGCGCGATCATCGACCATACCACCCCGGGGCCGGACCGGCCGGGCCGCGCGATCATATGTTTCTCTTCTCTTTCTCGAAGGCTCCAAGGCTTTCCGCGCACTACTGCGCAACACTGGTTCAGATCATCAAACTTTACACACAACCTCCCCCTGGAGGGGTCTAGTGGGGAGCTCCGCAGCCGCAAGAATCGGCACACACACACACTCGCACACACACTGGTGGTGGCCGTCTCCGAAGGCGCCCGGGACGAGCTTACTATGTTGACGGTGGTGACGGTAGCTCCCAGGGACCCGACTGCTCGGGTTGCCTGAATTTCTTTTGCCCAATCCACCCGCGGACCCGGGGCTCCGGAGGTGGTTGGGGTCGAAGAAGGGCACGCGGAGCGAGGAGAAGCCGTCACCGCTCACCGTGTTGCTGCTGCGCTTCGGGTGCGCTCCGCTGCCGATCCACGAAGAAGAAGTTGTGTCGGTGTGTGTGTGTGGGTAATGGGTTGGAAATGGTCCGCCCGGTCGGTGGGTGGCCAGGCCGGGCTAGTGGGGTGGCGTGAAAATGGCGTTATTCACTCTCTTTCTGTGCGTCGATCGCCGTATAATCCCCACCACACGGTGGCCGCAGTCGAAGGCCCGCTCAAGCGCCCCGAGAGACCATCGAGGAAGCCACCACTTTCGTAAGGGAGGACCTAGAGGGGGACGGACCACACGGGGAGCCCCCAAAGAGGTGGGGCCCGGGTGCGGGGTGAAACTCGTCGGTATAAAAACCATCGGCAGCGCCAAACTCACCATCAGTTGTCTACTTGCTTGGTTTACAGAACACATTTCGCTCGGATTAAATATGAAATTGTTGGTAAGCGGCTAGTAACTTGCTTATTGGAGTACCTTGGCGTTCAGGGGGAGTCCAGCGTAGAACTGGGTGCTCGGATTGTTGTGCTGAAATAGTGACAGTGCCTACCGAAACAGAGGAACACTAAAAGAATGGCTGGTGAATCGGTTTTCGTGAAGGAACAGTGGAAGCTCCCAGAACTCGGGGCAACTCCCGAGATTCTCCAGTGACAGAACAGTGACCGATATACCTGGTCTAGAGTGCTTCAGCGTGTTAAGCCTCCGCTAGCAGTGTCTGTGTGTCTGTGTGTGTCTATCACCGCATTCCTGGTGCCAATTCTTGTCCCCATTTCGCTTTCGTCTTTTGTCTTAGTTTGGTCCTTCAGAGCGAACTGTCGCCTTACGCACCAGAGGACCGAAAAGTCGGTCCAGCGTAGACGGATGATCTACGGACGGCTTGAGCTTTCATTGCTTTCTCCAAGGCACAAAAATAGAGCCCAGCTGTGGAATCTTCATTCGGTTCTGTTACTTTCATGCGGCCGGAAACGGCGTACATAAATCACTTGCTACAGCGCCGATCGAGATCGAAATCGACTTTCGTTGGGCAGCGAAACGGAAAACTGGCCGCCTTTTGCTGCGCCCAATTATTTCATTTCCTTCCTTTCCCCCGCCGGTTTTTGGGGTCTTTTCGGGGGCTCGGTTACGGTTTGTGGTTACGGCCGTGTAATTGTGTATTCCACAAGGTCGTTGGGCTTCCGGTGAAAACAGTTTCTCGTGGGATGGCTGAAGATGGGCCCGACCCAACACGCTTCGCCAAATGCCAAATGCCTAACAGTGCTTCCTCTTCTCCGTTCTTCACCCCTCCAGGGCGTTGTCTGCCTGCTTGCCCTGGTGCTTTTCGCAGCGGCCGAAGATGAAAAGAAACCAGTGGCGGAGGCCAAAGTAGATGACAGCAAGGCCGACGAGAGCCAGAACCTGGACGAGAAGAAGCAGGACAAACGGGGTCTGCACGGGTGGACCGGCAGCTTCGGTGGGTACGAGGAACACCACGAGGTGCCGCACTTTGAGACGCACGAGGAAAAGACACTGACCGTCGTGAAGAAGGTCCCGGTGCCGTACCCGGTCGAAAAGCACGTCCCGTATCCGGTGGAGAAGCACGTGCCCGTCCCGGTGAAGGTCGGCGTGCCAAAACCATACCCAGTCTACAAGACGGTCCACTATCCGGTCAAGGAAATCGTCAAGGTACCAGTCCATGTTCCGGCCCCATACCCAGTGGAGAAGAAGGTCCCATATCCGGTCCATGTGCCGTACGATCGTCCCGTCCCGGTCAAGGTTTACGTGCCAGCTCCTTACCCAGTTGAAAAGAAGGTCCATGTGCCCGTGAAAGTCCACGTGCCGGCCCCATACCCAGTGGAGAAGAAGATCCACGTGCCAGTGAAGGTTGCGGTCCATGTCGAGAAGCCGTATCCGGTCGAAAAGATTGTCCACTACCCGGTCCATGTCCCAGTTGATCGCCCAGTTCCGGTCCATGTCGACAAGCCAGTCCCAGTCCCGGTGGAAAAGCCCGTGCCTTATGAGGTCATCAAGAAGGTCCCTTACCCAGTGCATGTCCCGTACGATCGTCCAGTTCCGGTGCATGTCGATAAGCCCGTGCCAGTTCCGGTGAAGGTTCCAGTCCCGCAGCCCTACCCGGTCGAGAAGCACGTCCCGTATCCGGTCGAGAAGCATGTCCCATATCCGGTGAAGGTCCCTGTCGAGCGTCCGGTGCCTGTGGAGATCGAGAAGCACGTCCCGGTTGAGGTCGAGAAGCATGTGCCTTATCCGGTCCAAGTTCCGGTCCACGTGCCCGTCCACCACCACGAGGAAGAGCACCACCACGAGGAGGTCCACTCCGAGGGTCTGAGCGAACATCACGACTTTGACGAACACCATCACTAAGCCCAGAAGAGCTCCCATCATTTCATTATTTATATCGCAAAACTTGTGATCTTAGTTGCTAAATCAAGCCCATGCTCCCGCACTCCTTTCCTACCATCCCGCGAGGGCGCCCCATCCATCCAGCCATCCAGGCAGTGGCAACCACGGTCCGGGCCACAGCTCTGACAGGTTTAGCTCAAGTTTCCATCCAACCGCTCTGTAAAGTAATGTCGAAAAACTGATCAAAACGAAACGAATCTACGTAGAGGACGGTCCGGAGGTCACCGACGGACAGACAGGTCGTCGGGGTGAGCCGGCCGGGAGTAAGCCAACCGTTTCCGGGCGGCCGGGTAAGTTTCAGCGGAATCCTAACCTCGAATTCCGGGAAGCGGCCCACCCAAAGCCACCGGTCGGATGGTTCCCCGCGCGCGAGAGAGAGAGTCCGGTTCCTTTCACCCTGTCACGCTTCGACGCGAACCCAAAGTTCCAACGGCGAGCGAGCGAGCGCGGTCACGGGGTGCGGTGCTTTAGTCTCGCCAGCCAGCCAGCCAGCCCCCCAACTCACAGCTGAACCACCCAAAACGTTCCTAGATCCACTGGCTGGGAGCAGAAAGTCGGGCTCTAGGCCACTGTAGTGACAACTTCCGCCAGTTGGCAAGAGAAAGCACCGTGACCCCACACGACCCGCTCAGCGCTTCCGACACCCAACCCAAGACTTTTCCGGTGAGAAAGAGAGAGGAAGAGGAAGAGAAAGAGTCCAAGACAGTGAGAAGCAAAAGATGATAATCCACAATTCTTTGCATATGCACACACACCAGCAGCCAGCAGACACACGCACACGCCGGGCCCGACGCAGGTTTCCGGTTCGATCGGATCGGTTGAAGTTGTTTTCCTTTTGTTATGTAGATTTTTAAAGCAAGCCCAGGCCGGAAGCCCGTGTGTGTGTGTGTGTTGGAGGCGGTGTGGTTCGGTGTGCAGTTCCTGGTGACCTGGCGAGCAGAAGCAGAAAACCCAGATCTTCTTAGAGCTTCGGTCGAGCGCCGAAGTGCCGAACATTTCAAGATTTTTTCCGTCGAAACGCTTTACGTCGAAAACCAAACGAAAAAAAAAGAACTCGAAAACGGAGGCCAAAGCCCAAGGAAGGGACCCGTGGAAAATCGGGCGATCCGCATCCGGCGGGCACCGACGATCAGGGTTCCGCTTTGGGTTGCGTTTTTCCAGCTTTCCCCATTGCGCTCCTTCTTTCCACATATGCATTGATTGTTGTTTAGTTTTTTTGTTTTTAAAGCTATTTTTTTTGCTCTGTTTACCGAATGTAAAAAAGAATGGAAAAAATGAAATAAAAAAAATGTGATTATAAAAAAAACCTCCCACACAGCGCATCGTCGTCACTGTGTTCGCCCAACCGTCGCGGGTGATCCGATCACACTCTCAAGGAACTCTCTCGTAAGTCGGAAAAGCGCTCCGGCAGAAAGAAAGGCAGAAAGGTGGCTGGTTGCGCAAGGACCGGAGGGTAACGAGCCGCCAACAACGCCGCGACGACGAAGGTGATGATAGTGATGATGAGAAGGAAAATCATTGGCCGGCACCAATTTATGTGCATTATTATATTACGCCACCCGGCCCCCGCGGATCGGGGGCGGATTTTCTCTCGCGTGGCCGATACCGTGAAGTAACACACACACATACAGGGGCTCACATGACTTCCTGGCCGGGGGGCGCCAAAAAACGGAGTGTCGAAATGTTTGGCCAAACCACTCCGACGGTTACGCATAACCAGCCCGGTGCAGGTGAGCTGCAGTTTGCGCAAGATAATGGGCAAATGTCGGAGTAACGGAGCTGATTGCGCGAATCCGAGACAGCGCGCGTTTGGTAACACACATTATGCTCCATTGCGGATCGTGCGCTCGCACACACACAGAGCATGGCCACGGGTGCACCGTGAAAGTGCAACCAGCCACCCCGATGCACCCAGCGCCGAGCCAAGCGCGATGAGCAAACGCGCCAATAACCCGTTTTGGGGCCGATAAAAGGGAAATCCTTGACGCATGGCAAAATTTTCCCTGTCGGAATGGCAACGACAACGTTTATGACAATCGATGTGGCGATCACAGCGAGTGTTACGAGGTTCATATTCATCATATTCAATTCATTCATCAAAATAGCGTTTAGGTACTCACTTGATGTACGGTATGTTCGCTGCTACGTGGTACTTGGCCCCAGGGTCAAAGTCAAGTTCGGACCTCAGCACGGGCGGCTTAACACCACCGTACTCTTCCCTGTGGGCGAAAGAAACGAAAAAGGAAACAATTCACCGCAATGCTCAATTCCGGTGGCGGACAATTCCGACTGCGCCTGCTACGGCGTGGTCGGAATTTTCCGACTCCGAAGCCCGTCTTACCTTAGCAGCCACCAGTGACAGTTGTACTGCTCCTTGCGTATGCGCTTGCTGAACACGTCGTACCGCC
Organism: Anopheles cruzii; assembly: GCF_943734635.1. Classification (NCBI taxonomy): domain Eukaryota; kingdom Metazoa; phylum Arthropoda; class Insecta; order Diptera; family Culicidae; genus Anopheles; species Anopheles cruzii. The sequence goes on along the minus strand of NC_069145.1, from coordinate 67,417,926 downwards.
AGGCTTCAAGGGCGAGCGCGAACGGCAGAAAGACCACCTTCTCCATGGCCAGCGAAAACAGGAAGTTAATGTCGTGCGCCGTGTCGTCGACCGACTTCTGGACGAGGCCCAAGTTTTGCAGATGCTTGGGCGATGCCACCGACAGCGAGATGGCGTCACCGAGGGCCTCGTGGAAACCTGTACGAGAAAGTGAGATTAACGAGGTCCGGGCGCTCGGATGGGCGCCCTCCACGCGGATGGTCACCATACCTGGATTGGCGCCGTCCCGGAACACCTTCGGATTGTTGCGGTAGTTCAGGAAGTACTGTATGTGCGCCATCTCGTGGTGCACGGTGATAAAGTCCTTGTGCGTCACCTGCGTGCACATCTTGATCCGGTAGTCCTTGCCGGTGCAAAAGTCCCACGACGACGGCTGGCACAGGATCGGTCGGTTCGGGGGCTGCGTGAGGATGGAGTTGGCCCAAAAGTCGGGCGGCATCGCGGACATGTTCATCGACACGAAGAACTCCTCGGCGATCTGAAACATCACCAGCGGGTTGTAGCCCTGCTTCTGCATCTCGGGCGTCACCTCCAGGAAGCTGCGGCCCGGGTACGGGATCACAATGTCCAGTATGTTCTGCCAGCTCTGCCCGTACATATCGCCCAGGATGTGGTCCGGTAGCGGGGCGTTTTTGTTGATCTTGTCCGGCCCGTAAAACTCGCGCAACTTGCGGCGAACATACGCGTGGATCATTTCGTACAGGGGTAGAATTTCGCGCCACACCTGTTCCATCTCCTCGCGGAAGTTGCGCGATTCGTACGGAAACGTCCAGTAAGCCGAGGCGTCCGTGAAATCTATAGAGACGTAAAGTGGTACACATCATCCAGACGAGTTTTCCTAACGCGAGCTACTTACTATTGACACGCCCAGCATCGTTGGTTAAATCGACGAGCTGCTCAAACAGATCGCGCATGTTTCGGCCCGACTTCCGGCGCCACTCGAGCCAGGTGTACTGCAGCTCGTTCCAGTCGCGACTTTTCGCCATGATCTAAAGCAAGGATGCTGTGGTTATTGAATCATAGCTTCAAATCCCTACTAGTCGCTTACTTACATCCTTTAGATGAGGCTGCAGACGAAGACCACACTCGAACGGCTGCTCGTATGCACAAATGGATGCACCGTTGAAGATGGCCAACATATCGTTGACGATACGATTGTACTACAACAAGCAAGAAGTTGGCGATGAGTCACCGAACGGCACGGAACTGTTGGCCCCATGAGAGTACTTACCCTATCGAGCTGATCCGGTGGTAGAGCACTGGGACCAATGATCGACATTAGGCGCACCTGGCGGTAGAGCTTATCGTCGAATATTTTCGTCTGATCGATTCGGCGCATCTGATCCCACAGCAGCCGTTGAAAGTCGTTGTATCGCTGCTGCGCGGAAAGCTAGATACGAGGTACGCATAAATTATTATTCAAACCAAACTAATCAAATAAGTAACGGTTATAACTAGATAACATAAAATTATTTTATAGATTCATTTCTCTTCTTTAAGCCTTTTTATTGAAGTCATCTTCTGATATACGGCAACGATGTTTCAAATATCTTAAACTAAACAACATTTGGAACAACTATCATAGAAATTTAGGGCAAACTCTATGTTGAATCGCTTCAAAAATAGCCAAAGTTGCTAGAGATTAGACTTCAAATGGAACTGTTGGGTACAAACCAATTGGAAGATAGCTTTCAAACTAGTAGTAATTACGTAATTATTGTTTGGTCAATTAAGTAAAAAAAGAACCTCAAAAATAGACTTAATAATTGCTTTTTTAAACAAGAGAGTACAGTCAATCAATCCACGAAAGATCTGTGTAGCATGTCAACTAATTATCATAAATCCAATCATCTCACCGGCCTAAATCAAAAATACAATTTCATCCAAAGAAGTTCAATGTTAGGTCAGCTGTGCGTTTCCCACAAACTTCCCACATATATTTATCTAATCAGCAATGCAAGGGAAGTCGCCGGGCCTTACTTCGTAGTTCGTGGTTACCCGTTTTGTTTGTCTCTAAAGCTTCGCCGGCATCGGCCACCCGTTAAACAATGCTAATTCCCGCATCACAAGTGCTCCCAGGCTCAGCGGGTCATACATTAACCAACGCTGGACAAGGCGAGTGGCCGTGGCTTACTGGAACCCTTACCGACCGCCATTCCGCTTAAAGAGACTGCAAGTCAATGTCAAATGCCCTGCGCCACAAATCTTGCGGGACGTTTTCCCACAACTAATTTTCCTCCGTCAAATTAGCTGCAACGGTGCCGTAGTGTTGAGCTGGCAACTGAGACCCCAAGTACCGTTCGGTGTAGATTGACACGAGTAAACGACCTACCGCTTCGACCTGAGTCGCATCGTTGATGTTCGTCTCGAAGTTCCACTGCGCGGCGACGTTCAGCGAACACTCGAGTGAACTCTTGCGATCGATGTCGGCCAGAAAGGTCCGCAGCTTTTCCATTTCCGCCCGGAAGCGTCGCTCGTTCTCCGCCCGGTACCGTTCTTCCTCCGGACTGCGGTAGGGATCGCGGTATCCCGGATCTCCCGGGAACCGTCCTGGGTCCCGGTAGGTTGGATCCGTTCCCGGGTATCGTTCGCGGTTTGGATCGCGGTAGTTCGGATCGCGATAGTTCGGATCACGGAAGCCTTGGTCGCGGAAGTTCGGATCCTGATTGCGTCCCCCGAAGCCCGGATCGTTCGGGTTGTAGGGACGCGCGCCGTTGGGGTTGTTGTAGCGATTGCGATCGTCGTCCCGTCCGTTCGGATTGTACGGCGTGCGATCGCGATAGAGCAGCGGGTTTTCCACGTCCGAAACGAACCGATTCGGTGGACCCCGGTTACCTTGGTCGCGGTACAGCTGCGGGTTATCCACGTCGGGCACGTACGGATTGGGACTGCGGTCGCCAGGATACCTGGCTTCCGGTGTACGAGCGGGATCGAACCCACGGTTCGCATCGTATCGATTACGATCGTTGATCGAATAGGGCTGGGGAAACGAAACATCAGAAAGGACATCGACCGTCGATCGAGCTCCTTCTCGACCGGGAAACCGGGTCTTCGGGTCGTTTGCTTGGGTGGATGTCACTTACCGAGTCGGGACGGTCCCGTCTATCGTAGTCATTGTTAGCCCGACCCTGCGGTTGCGGATAGTTTGGCCGTTCCTCCTCATCGTCATCGTCGCCGTATGGAGGGCCAAACCGGTCGCTGCGACTCCGATCGAACGCACCGTTCGCACCGGCAGCACTGTCCCCGGGTGAAGTCCTCGCGGATGGTCCCGGCGATGGTGCCAGCGGCGGAAGATTCAACTGGGGATCCGCCTCACAATGGATGGATTGTGACAGTACCACAACATAAATGGTGCACTTTATCACCACGGACAACAACATTGTGCAATCGGTCCGCTCGCTTGAGGGTTTCTAAGGGCCGGTAATGTAACAGCACCTTTGACTCAGCTTTTTGAGGGCCTTCACCTATGGCTATTCGAGCGAAAATTTTCGACCGGATTATGCTAATCACATGAGGGTAATGCTGCTTTCGTATGCGGTTTCACTTTCACTGCCGATGTAATGTATGCAGGTAGCTGATGGAATATTTATTTTCATAAAACATTACTTGACATTTCGAGCAACTCAACCATCGCTTTGTCACTTTTGTTACAATTAGGCCACACCTCAACGAAGCACTTGGAAGGCACCAACTTCACTTCACGGAACGGTACCACGGAACGTACTATTTAGGCACGTTTGTGCTCATTTCTTTATCGAGAAAAATTAAACATAAAACGGTTGATGGGGAACAAAAAAATTTTTTAATTGAAAATGATTGTTGAACTATTTGGAACTGCTTAGCATGTAATATTTCATACAATACAGTATTATTAACTCGACCACTAGAGACGCATTCACAAATTACCCATCACTCGGTGCTTGAGTAATATTGAATTTCCACCAACTGATTAGAACGCTTCTAGGGCCAAGAACTCACGACTTTCATTTCGTGACTTCAGTCTCAGTTACACACTTAGTGATCTAACGATCTTCTTCGAGTCGAGTAGCACTTCCGCCAAGAGCCTCCCTAAGAACGCTTGCGAAACAGTCCATCCGCGACGAGTACCCGAACGAAACTGAAAGCTCCCGGCGCTGGGATCCCTGCGGTGCCGATTTGGGAACAACGTCGCCGTAGTGTCGGAAGTGCAGGTTGTTAGTTGCCTGACCCAGCCGGCCGATTGTTGTACGGAGCATTAGCGTCCCTCTAACAGCATTCAAATTAAGTGTCAAAGCGAAACGGCTCTAGCTGGCTCTAGCCTCACGGCCATTTGCTGGTTTTTCTCTCATTTTGACAAGAAAACAATTACAGTGCACCCGACCACATATCACACAACTGACGACGGTGTTTACTACGACACAGGAGCGTGTGACGGGGCTTCTAGGCACCGTTCTTAACGGCCGTTTGCCCGAGGGCTTGATGCACACCATCAAACGCGCACCAATACACGGACAGGAGTTACTCGGCACGCACAGAGACTCCCCCCACTGCTTCCCGGGGGTAGATGAGATAAGAATGGCAGCATTCATGTGGCGAGCGCATGTTAATGAAAATTAAACTAAACTCAACGCGCATGACTCAAAGTGCACACCGGTGGTGGTAGACGCAGCATGAACGGCCCTACCGGCCCCGCCACCCGTTCCGATAGTGGCGCATACATCACCACCCCCTATCTGTGGCCCCTGATACGGGTCAGACGCGCAAAGCTTCGCGAAAGAGCCGACAGTGTGGGCCGTGGGAAAACAGCGGGAAACCCCGGCGACGAGGGCTCTTCGTGCGATACGTGATACGCGGTCCGTTCCCGCCCCCGCACCATGGGGCACCGGAAACAATAGGATTCTTTCTGTGGTTTTCCACCTCAAAACCGCACACCTGACGAAGGCATTTGGCGAAGGCGAAGGCGAAAAAGAAAACAAAACTGTCAACCAATTTTACGACCCTCCGAGGCTCATTCCCGGAGGTCACCTGACCGGACACGCCGTGGTCAAGCGGTGGCCGTGAATCGGCCGTGTTGAGTTAGCGCGTGCCGCGGTAAAGGCGTGGTTGCAGTTGTAACTCACAATTTGCCCATTGCTTGTCACCGAAATGTGTCATAAAACTAAGTACGGCAGAAGGTTGTGTGGCCAGATGACTGCGTAACCGTTCACCGGAACGTAGGCTGCCGGTGAGTCAGGGTTTTGGGATAAGTAAACCAAGATGCTCAATATTAGGTAATCATAGGGCTCATAGCGTGCCCGTCTACCCCCAGGTAGGCTAAGAATGTGGGAATTTGAATGTTTTGAGGTATTTTTCGAACAATAGCTATTAATGCTACGTTTGACCATTGGTCCAGGCAGACTTCCTTTTTTATAAAGAGAACCGTCATCAGTTGGATTCAACTAAAAGCGTTCACCGCGTCTTACGACACGACATGTGCAAATCGAACCTTAGCCTATTCCCCTTGCTCATTAGTTGCACCGTTTTTCTGGTCACCGCTGTCGATGGCTGCTGTTACGCAATCATCAGCAACACGACGAACGAGTTTCTTGTCCCGAGCGCCCTAAACGATCCGGGCGAAGATGACAGCCCGTTCGTGGTGGCCTCGAGAAGCAGCGGATTTGCCAGCACCTGGAAGCTAGGACAGCACCGCATCGAAGGAAAGCCGTTCGTTACGTTCCAGAACGTGCGCTCCAAGCAGTATCTCTTCACGGGAGTTCATGCTTTCCTGTACACGGCCCCGGCTCTTGGAGGCGCAAGCTCGAACTATCAGCTGCCCAAAGGAATCCAAGGAGGACTGATAGCGCAGAATAAACCGAGCAGCGTCCAACCAGTGTATGTTCGCACCGAGAAGTACCCCGGCTACGAGCATGCGTTTGTGAAAAGCGGAAAAGTGAACGATAAGAGCTACTGGACGTTTATTGCTCGACCGTGCATTTGTTAGCCCTAACGGAAATTTTGAACTTTGCCGAATGAAGCTTTGCCCCAAGCGCCTAGTGGGTATGCAACCGGTGATGCAGCACCGCTCAGCTCATCAAACGCACACTGAAATAAAAGGTTAAAATAAAATACAGTTTGTGTTCCACGCTGACTTGGTGCACATAATACTTACTACTGGTTTCTTCCCAGCCTACATAAGCACCCAAGCGATCGTTCTCAACCACCAACCAGTCGTAGAGCGGTTGGAAGTATTCAATCAGGGCGTCGGCACTCATACGCCGTTCTCCCGTCAGGACCTCCATCGCTTCTGGCCACGGTTTCGACGATCCCATTGCCAGCATCGCTTTGATGGCGTTGCCAGCTTCAGCGCTCTGGTAGATGTCACAATCGTTCAACGTTTTCTCCGGATCGCCCTTCACGTATTCGCCCGCCTTCTCACAAGCTGCACGGTGGAACTGGAACTGAATAATGAACGATACGAAGTACCGCAGGTATTCCACATCCGCAGACACATGGTACTTTGCTGGAGCGTCCAGATCGGCTTCGGAGCGCATCACCGGTGGTTCAATGCCGGAGTACTTCGAGCGCATCTCCCAGAATTTGCAGTTGTACTCCTCTGGTTTAATGTCACCCCGGAAGATTCCCCAACGGTACTTATCGATCGTGTAGGCAAATGGCAAAAATACAAGCTTATTCAAAGCCGCACTATAAAACTGATTCAGCTTTGACTCTTCATCCTGCACGAAGTCCTTTAGCAGGCCAATCTTCTCCAGGTGCTTCGGAGTGGAAACGGAAAGCGAAAGAACATCGCCGACTGCTTCGTGGAATCCAGGATTGGCTCCATCGCGATAGACACTCGGCAAGTGTTGGTACTGCAAGAAATACTGCACGTGGCCCAGTTCATGGTGGGCCGTGAAGAACTGATCCATCGTCACCCGGGTGCACTGTTTGATGCGAACGTCGTCCGGTTTAGAAAACTCCCAGGCACTGGCATGGCACACCAGATCCCGGCCATCTTCTGGCTTCTCGAGGATACTCTTTTCCCAGAAGGACCTGTCAATGAACAACGCAAACGGATTAGCTTCCATGCGCCGCTTTACTTGATAGGCACCTTACTGTGGCACCCTCGTCATGTTCAGGGACTGGAAAAATTCATCGCCCATTTCGAACATCTGGATCGGAGTGTAGCCCTGACGAACCATTTCATCGGTCACGTCCAACAGCTGACGGTCAGCGAAGGGGCTTGTGATGGCCGCGACACCAGCCCAATCCTGTGCCCACATGTTGCCCAGCAGATGCATCGGAATTGGTCCTCTCTCCGACACAACCTCGTCGCCGTAGTACTTTCGCAGCTGATAACGCACATTTGCATGAATCTGTTCGTACAGCGGGCGCAGCTCTTCAATCACCGCATCGACCTGCTCTTCAAAGGTCTCATCCTCGTACGCCTTCAGCCAATACTCGGCTCCGGATGCATAATCTGCAAGCAATATCTTATCTCACCCAATTGTTTCGATTTGAATTAATTTGCCCAAAATCAACTCAACTGTTCAGCCTTGCCGCTTCACCGTTCAGATCGACATAGGTTTGGAAATCATCTCTCGTCGGTGCTCCTGCCGCATCGTACCACTGCTGCCAATAGTACTTCAGCTCCTCGGGGTCACGGCTGTTGGCCAATATCTCCGTCAACTCTGGTTCCAGCGCCAAATCACACTTGGTGCCATCATGATAGTCGCAAACCTTCACCTTGGCATAGTTTTCTTGCATGGCATTGATCGCGTCCAACATTCGAGCAAATTTATCTTCTGCCAGTGCTGCGTAGCCCAGGCTGGATAGTTTCTCGACGCGACGTTTCAAATCTTCATCCTGGAAACTTTCGTAATCGTACTTGGCCAGTGTATCGGCCACTTCCTTCGGACGAGATCACGTGTTGTCGATTATATAACCGTCTCCAAACCCAACGCAACGTATCGAGGTACTCACTTTGAAGAACACAGCGTTTGCAGCAGCCACCTCGTTTTTCACCTGCAAGTTGTCGTCGTTAATGTCCGACTCGTAGGCCCACTCGGCTTCGGTGCCAGCATTGCGACGGTTGAGAATTTCTGGCTCTATTTCTTCCAAGTACCGCAAAGCTTCTTGCTCATCATCGTACGCACCACGGATTGTGCCACCGTGGGCACAGCTCACGAGAGCAACCGTAAGCAGAAGCAGCTGAACGATCCTCATGCCTTAGACAGGTAAGAAACTCCTCTCAAACGAAACTGACCTGAAACTGATCATTTGCATGTGCTTTTATAGCTACCATTTTATCTCTCCTCACAACATGTTCAAGGTTTATCTAGAGCCTGCGGATTCATGGGGGCTTCTTATCGTGTCATTTGGCGCGTGCTGATAGATTTCATGCGCGTGTTATTGCTGCATTACATCATTTTGGACTCTACACACGATGACACAAAAAACGAATGATAATTGATTATCTTAAATCAAAATCATCTTTACGGCAACCAGTATATAGCCAAAAATGAGCTATTTTGACATTTACATAATCAGCCTAAAATTCATAATAATTTCGGATGTTCAACAATTAAAAGTACCTATTGCAATGAATACAAAAGTTTATTAAACCCGGAAGAAATATCATTTAGTCCTCGTCTAGTGAGATACATTCTGAAAATAGAAAAGGCAAAATGTTTGTAAAATATTCCTTCTCCGTGCTCTGCAAAAACGTACTGTCGGTTTTTTTTTTTTTTTTTTTTTTTTTTTTTTTTTTTTGCTTTCGTGCGGGCACAGGCCCAGGCACCTTTTATTTGCAAAAGTTACCCTGCCCCTGTCCCTCTCTCTAAGCCCTTTGTGCGCCTTACCAGTTTAGCGTGCGTCACAGAAAGCCGTGGGTCGATATCGTCCCAATCACAGATTTTTTTCCCGCTCGATTATCCGGGCACTTCTTACTCGTCTTCATCTAGCAGCGTCGTCTAATTTTCAAGATGTCGCTGTTTTAAGCCGCGGTCGTGCTTCTTTGCGGCTCATGACTCTGCTCGCCCGATGTCGGTCCACAGAGATCTGCGCAACCCGCGCCTCGATGTCGTCGAGCGCTCCCTGTAGCCTCGTTATGGTATTGTCGTCAGCTCCAGTTTTCCTTGCAGTGAGCAGTGCCATCCTAGCACTCAGGCGTTGCTCCCTGACGAGTAAGATCGGACAATTGGGTTTCACGGCCAGCTGACGGTCGAGGCGCCGCTTCTGCTGTCTAAGGTTGACGCTCTCTCGCCGCATCTGTTCGCGGAGGACGGCTGCTGCCGACGTCCGTTGTCTTCTGCTTTGCTGTTGCTGTGCCTCTGTTCGAGGGTTCCTCCTCTGCTCGTCGTTCCATGCCTCCTGAAGCACGGTCAGGATCCTCTTGGCGGCCAGGACGATCCTACTCCACGTCTCATCGTCCCTCAGGAGCATCTCCCCCAGGTTGTTGCTGTTGATTTGCTCCTCGTCCTCTGAGTACCCGAGTAGTTCTTGTCGCACTCCGCTGAACTCCGAGCACTCGAAGAGGACATGCTGCATCGAGTGGACCACTGTCGTCCCAGTGTGTTCCTGACAGTGTGGGCAGTTGGGGGATGAGGCCAGTTTCTTCACATGGAAGTACTCTCTGACAAATCCGTGGCCAGAAAGTACCTGTGAGAGATAAAAGTCTACATCACCGTGGTTCCTCACCACCCACGGCTCAATCGTTGGTATGATTTTCCTGGTCCACTGTAAATAACGACTGGTGTTGTTTGCCGCTGCCATGTCCCACTCAGCCTGCCACAGGGCAAACGTTGTGGTCCTTTCCGCCATTCGCGCTCGGTCCGCCGCACTCAGGGTGTCGCGTACGCTCCGGTACACACGAACGTCCTCGCGCAGCTGTAGGTGGATTGGAATCACTCCGGAGATCACGTTTGCAGCAGCGCCAGACACTGAGCAAAATGTGCTCGCAACACTTCTGGCCAGTGACGATGAAACTTGCCACAATTTA